>NC_056733.1:1740535345-1740685345 GCF_019279795.1 Protopterus annectens | reverse complement strand
AAAAATATAAAGATTGTAATATATTATATATTATATTATATTATATTATATTATATTATATTATATTATATTATATTATATTACATTACTGAAGCAATGAGGCACATGGGATTACTCTTCAAAGCCATAAGGTTTCAATTTATTGTGAGCTGTTCTGGGCCTTGAATTCTTAGCCATTTCAAGAAACACATGCTATTATCACCCATTACATGCTGTCTCATTCAGTAAAACTGACACCAAGTATAGGTTTGTCATACAACTGATCTTAAGACTGTGGAATAAACTGCCATTTTTTTCTTAGATGTTTAGAGTTATTATCTTTGTTTAAGTCACTTCTAGATGACTGGATAGGTAGCAGAAAAAGTATTTTTGATAAAAAGCATCTGCATTTAACTTTGAAAATAAGTGCTATTCTGTGATACCTGATAATGAGAATCTATATCAAAAGGAAAAGTGAGACAAATACTTTAATTTATTGTAATGCAAACATCATTTGATGCACTGTTCAGTAGGAGAGCAACATACAGTAACATGGTCTTGATTGTTTGACAAGTGTTATTCTGTGATTCCCAAAACAGAGAAGTAAAAGACAGATTTAAGTAAGAGGAATATTTATTTTCATTTTGAAAAATAATATGAGACACAAAGTTGATCTACAGTCATAGAAAATAAACCAAAACACCTCTCTTGCTTATATTTTGCTGTAACTTCGTACTACTGGATTTCATTTGATTGTACATGTTTGCAGATACCACTTGGTGCAAAGTTTATTGGGCAGCACATATAGCAATGTAGTCTTGATTGACAAGTGCTATTCATATTTAAAGCTATATACCACATCACCATACATTTACACACAAACAAACAAATGCACACACTCTAAAGTTGGCAATTTTGCTGTATTCATTTTGACTGTTACAATGAGAGGGTCCCTTTGGGAAGATGGAGGTCTGGCTAAGTATGATAAACAATTACAGCAATTTCTCCATCAGGTTTGCATCATTTTTGTGTATAAGTACACTGAAACCTAGAGAGAGGATCTACGAGTTTTTAATTTGTGGATATAGCCAAGTTTCTGAAACAGTTAGTATGTGTGGTTTATCGAGCTTTAACCAGTCACTGAATATTGTAATCTTATAACACGTTATGTACATTTATGTGAACAATATTTAGACCATAGTCGCTTTGCCAGGCTACATATTTAAGACCTGAAATAATTTCCTTATTCACGTGTGGGCCACTGTTGTATGGATGTCATCACAGATAATTGCTTTTTACCTAAGTGAATTAAGTAAATATATTTGCAAACACATTGGATATACTCGTTTAAGGGGCTCTTTTTGCTTAAGAATATGAATTATATTTGTAATCTTCTGTTTAACTATAGGAACAAGAAACTAGACTATTAAGCTCATTGTAAATGTATGTTGATCAGGAGGAACTAAAAACTGCCTTCGTACTTAGTTCAGTGACACCAAACTAAGTCTTGATAATTTGCTTTTTTCTGCATGTTAAGACTCTTTCAAAGTTTTTAAAGGCTTAGAATACAGCTCATAACATCTTGGTTTCAAAACTGACCTCAACTTTTTTTGCGTTAATAACAAGTCCTAAAGTATAGGATTCACGCTCTTGCATAACATCTGCAGAGGTTTCTGAGATTGTAATTACCAGCTATATTGAATAGTGAAGGTGTTTGCAATCCTGCCTGTGAGAAAAAAAAAAAAAAAAAAATATATATATATATATATATATATATATATATATATATATATATATAGAACATTAATTTGTGAAAGTTGCCAGTACTGTTCTCAGCTTCTTCATGATGTGGAACAGAAATAAATGATTTAATAAAACAGTTAAACTTATGGGAAATGAAGGTATAATTATAAGGAAACATAAGTCAAAAACAAGAGCAACAAGGTGCATGAAGACTAAACAGAGTGAGAATACATGCAGTGTGCATTAGTAAATCCACACTCTAAAGTAAAGTGAGAAGAAGGTGCAGTACAAAGAATAGCGATAGGCATGTCATTAGATTTAGAAGCCTTCCAGTAATAAGAACAAAATAGTTAAAAGGCAAAGTGTAGACGAGAGGGTTTTTCTCACAAGAGGCATTGCTGCCAAAACTTTGAATCATTTTGAGGCAGTTTAACATTTGTTATTATAATAATTAAAAATAAATAAACAAGCAAGACCAAGGAGTGGCAATGTCTGAACATGAACTTTGCACTTAGTGAGTTATAAGGCCTTCCTACTAAGGTTCAGTCTAAAGGTACAATTAGAATAGCATTAGATAAAGAGCTGGAGTGGTGAAAAAATAAAACAAAACAAAAACAAAAAACAAAAAGAAACTATACTTAAGGGAGAGATAAGAAATGAAAAATGCAGTGCAGTGTTGCAGCTCTTTTTAAAGAGGTTAGTATGATTACATTAGATGCCACGTACTAACCTCTTTTTAAAGTGGTTAGTGCATGGCATCTACTTAAAGCTTTTATTACAGAAAATTTAGGGAATATGGGTTGGTATGCTAATTAGACTAAGAGTAGAAAATTTTTTATGCCAACTCCACTGCCTCAATTTCTCTTTTTAGTGTTATTAGTAGCAATAGCTAATGGTAATTCCAAGAATTTTTATGTCAGTATGAAGTATTGAATTGTAAAGCACAGGCCACTCATGTATGATGGTCATAAACAAAATTGCTCAGATAAGGGATGTGCAAAGCTTTTTTTTAAACAAAAAACATCTTTATTAAATAATTTTTTTTTATCTTTATTAAATTATCATGTATTACATAGGCTATCATACATATGAAAACAAACCATATTGACATAATTTTAGTTGCAAACATCATGTATCACTTATAATATATCAAGCCATTATCAGTCAAACATTACATAGCTCATTTTATCCTGCCTTCTTTTAAACCTCATTCCTCTCTGCATGTATTGTTCCCACAATTCCCATTTTTTCTATGCAATTTGCTCCTACCCTTTATAAACATCCCAGTTCCAGTTGTTTTATCTCTGTTACTATATTCACTACTTTTAGTACAGTTGGTTTAGACTTTGATTTATATTTTTTAGTAATTGCTTTTTGGCAGCCATCATAATTACACTCAGCAAAGCCTTAATATGTCTAGGCAATTCCAACTCATAATTTCCTTAGTTATACCAATTTTCTCACCCAGTATCTCTGATAGAGTAGTCATAAGGGAATATTTAAAGTCTGCCAACTCATTATACTCCCAGAAAATATGTTCCAATTATTTCTTTCTTTCCTATCACACCTCCAACATTTGTTGTCTATATGAGGAAAAATTATTTGAAGTCTACTTGGGGTATAAAAATACATATGTAAACACTTCAAACAAAGATCCTAAATCTTCTAGATTTTGTTATATATTTGGGAGACATAGATATATTCCCCCATTGGATAAGCAATTCACAAAGAATCAATTTCTCTTCCCAATCATTTCTAAATTCCTCTGATTGATTCTTATAGTTATCATGCAATATTTTATATGCTCTACTAATTATTCCTTTTTAAAAGCAGTTTCTGTTCTAAATTCTCCTAAAAACTCTATCAGTGCTGGTCTTTTGCCTAGGACCATCATATTTATTTCTCTGCCTATACTCTGATATCAATGCTTGACAGGCAAGAAAATCTCTACCCTGCAATCCAGATAAATTCTGGGCCTCTTCCCCTTCTATTACCTTTCCCTCTCTAATTATTTGCTCCCACTACCTTGGTTCTTTTGCCAGTTTTCTCCAATAAATTCCAACACCTCTTTTCTATTGTTTGTATCCCTAATTGCAGTTATCCCTATCGGCAGAATCTCCTTTCCCCATTCCTGTATTGGCTTAGTTCTTAGAATATTTTCTGCTATTTTATGAATATAATATTCTGTATGGTTATTCTTATTCTCCTTAATGATTTGCATCCAAAATAACAGTCCCTCCTTGTTTCTTGAGCTTCACCCCTGTTTCATCATCACCCCTTTCCACTTTGAATTATAGTGTGCTATGTATGGACCCTTAACTGTGTAGCTCTGAAATACCCCTTCAAATTGGGTAATCCCAAACCGCCTTGTTCTAGTGGAAGAATCAGCTTATCCCACTTGACTCTTGCCGTCTTACCCTCTCAGATATAATCCTTCAATTCTTTATTAATTACTATCCACAGCTTCTCTTCTGGTTGATAAAAATATGCATAACCTGTGGACAAAACTAAAGGGAATAAAAACATTTTAATGCTTGTATCATGCTATCCATAATCATATAACAGAGCTTCCAGTTTCTCACTTTTTTTGTGTTATCTTTTGTTTAGTCTCTTCCCACATATCCTTAGCTGCCATGCTAGAATCCCTTTTAATCCATACCCCTAAGTAGTTCATTTTATCATGTCCCCATAAGTATGGATACTGCTGAACCAATTCCTGTCTGGGTACATAATTTACAACTATTGCCTTTGTTTTAGCTTCATTAGTTTTGTATCCCGAAAATAGATATGAAATTGTCTCAAAATGTTCCACAACACTGAAATATCCTTTTCTGTTTTCATCAGGTATAAAATAATATCATCTGCAAAAAGAGACAGCTTTTCTTGATTACCATATCAATTATATCCTTGAATTTCTGAGTCCCTTATTTTCTTTGCCAATGGTTCTAAATATAATGCAAATAACAAAGGGGAAGGAGGACACCCCCACCTGGTTCCTCTGCTCAAACAGAAATTAGCAGAGAAGAGCCTGCCCACTTTAATTTTTGCTGCCAATCCCTCATATATCCTCTTAATCAACCTTATAATTTTATCAGGAAATGCACATGTTTCCATTGCCCTGCTCATAAACCCCCAGCTTACTCTTTCAAATGCTTTCTCTGCATCAAGACTCACCAACATTTCTTACATTCTGCTTCCCTCTGGATCATCAGTGTTCTGTTAATGTTGTCAAATGTTTTCCTCCCATCCACAAAACCACATTGACCCAGCTCTATCAATTTTGGCATCATCTTTGCAATTCTTTTAGCCATTATAGACATAAACACTTTATAATCATGGTTTAGGATTGAAATGGGCATGTATGAAACTGGATCAGATGGGTCTTTACCTTCTTTAGGCATTACACCCACCACCACTTTCTTCCAGGATGTTGATGCTTATTCCCCTCTCAAAATACTGTTAAACAAAACCTTCCAGATCTTTATCAGTTTTTTCCCCTCCTAGCTTCCAAACTTCCACAGGAATACCATCTATTCCTGGGGACTTTCCTGTAATCAGCTAGACATCACCATTTTTATCGCATCTCCTCCTATCCTGTTAGTAATTGAGCCTCATCTAGTTGTACCCTTGGCATATTTAATTCATCCATAAACATTTCCATTTGTACCTTTTCTTAACTTCTATATTTCTCTGCTTTATAGAAACATTCATAAAAGTTCCAAAATATGTCTAGTACCTCGACAGGATCTCTTGTTATCTTTCTTGTTTTAGGCTCCCTAAGCTTAGCTACAACCCTTTCTTCTTTCTATTGCCTGAGTCATTGTGCTGAAAGTTTTTGTGCTCTGGAGTTTTCAAAAAATAGTTTCTTAGCAGCAGTCTTTCTAAAGTTATGCATATTATTGAGGTAATCCCTTATTTTCTGTTTAGCATTCTACAATTGCTTCTCTTCTTGTTCTGTGAGATTCCCCCTATTCTGCAATACATTAACATTTGTCAGTCCCTCTAAATAATTCTTATTGCTTCTTAACTATCTCTCGCTTTCTTTTATTTCCACACTATTTTTAAACTCCACTTTAATTTTATCCCACTCCCTACCTATATTTTCAGAAGAAATTTCTATCTTCTCTAATAACTCCCAAATAATTTCCATTACCCATTCCTTAAATTCCTCTCTTCTCAACAGATACAGTGGATATAAAAAAGTTTACACACCCCTGTTAAAATGCCAGGTTTTTGTGATATAAAAATAAGACCATAATAAATAATTTCAAAACTTTTCCCACCTTTAATGTGGCCTATAATCTGTACAATTCAATTGAAAAACAAGCAAATCTGTTAGGGGGGGGATATAAAAAATAAAAAACGTACAATAAGCTGGTTGCATAAATGTGCACACCCTTAAACTAATACTTTGTTGAAGCACATTTTGATTTAATTACAGCATTCAGTCTTCTTGGGTACATACCTGCCATCAATTAAAGAGACTCTGATTAACCCCAAATAAAGTTCAGCTGTCCTAGTAGGATTTTCCTGACATTTACTCAGTTGCCTGCTACAGCAAAAGCTATGATTCACAGAGAGCTTACAAAGCATCAATTCATGTTGAAAGGTATCAGTCAGGAGAAGGGTACAAAAAAAAATTCCACATCATTCGATATACCATGGAACACAGTGAATACAGTCATGAAAAAGTGGAGAAAATATGGGACAACAGCGATGTTGCAAAAAACTGGATATCCCTTGAAAATTGATGAAAAGACAAGATAAAAACTGGTCAGGGAGACTGCCAAGAGACCTACAGTAACACTGAAGGAGCTGCAGGAATTTCTGGCAAGTACTGGTTGTGTACTACATGTGACAACAATCTCCCATATTCTCCATATGTATGGGCTATGGGGTAGGGTTGCAAGATGGAAGCCTTTTCTTACACAGAAAAACATCCAGGCCTGGTTAAAATTTGCAAAACAATACATCAAGTTTCCCAAAAGCATGTGGGAAAATGTGTTATGGTCTGATGAGACCAAGGTTGAACTTTTTGGCTACAATTCCAAAAGGTACGTTTGGTGCAAAAACAACACTTCACATCACCAAAAGACCACCATCACCATGGTGAAGCATGGTGGTGGCAGTATCATGGTTTGAGATTGCTTTTCTATAGCTGGAACTGGGGCTTTAGTCAAGGTGGAGTGAATTATGAACAGTTCCAAATACCAGTCACATTTGGCCCAAAACCTTCAGGCGTCTGCTAGAAAGATGAAGATGAAGAGGAATTTCACCTTTCAACATGACAATGACCCCAAGCATACATCCAAATCAAAATTAAAGTTTTGGAATGGCCCAGCCAGAACCCGGACTTAAATCCAATAGAAGATCTGTGGAGTGACCTGAACAGGGCTGTGCACAAGAGATGCCCTCACAATCTGATAGATTTGGAGGGCTTTTGCAAGGAAGAGTGGGCAAATATCGCCAAGTCAAGATGTGCTATGCTGATTAAATCAAAAGGTGCTTCATCAAAGTATTAGTTTAAGGGTGTGCACACTTATGCAACTAGCTTATTGTATGTTTTTTATTTTTTATATATTTTTCCTTAACAGATTTGTTTTTCAATTGAATTATACAGGTTATAGGTCACATTAAAGATAGGAAAAGTTTTGAAATGATTTATTGTGGTTTTCATTTTTTTATACCACAAAAACCTGGCATTTTAACAGGGGTGTGCAAACTTTTTATATCCACTATAGGTGGGAAAGCACCAGTATCTCACTTTTACTTCATTACCAATTTTTTTATTTTACTTATTATTGGTGCATGATCTGAAATAGTTCTTGGATATGCATCAAAACTTTCAATTAAATGCACATGTTCCTGTGAAATTAAGTTCTATCCAGCCTAGCTCAGTTTCTGTATATTGGGTAATAATATGTATATTCACTCTGAACTCCTTCTACTGAATTCACATAGGCCTGTGCAATGGGGACTGGCTCTGAAGTGCACAACTATCCACCCCCAGGATCAAATTGACACACCGTTAACTGAATTAGTAAAAATGATAGTCACTCACAACTGACATCTAAGATCTATCTGGAATATTTCTGTGTGTTAACTGTGAGGATACTTTCTTACAATTATTGGTATTAATGAATAATGCTGAGAAAGATGTTTGACACTGTGTAATTGTACTATTTCTGTCACATACTACAAAGTAGCTTTTAAGTAATATATCTAATTCATTTTTGAATTTATAGTAATGTAAATTTTCTTTTTACTGGGTTAGTCCAACTAGGCTAGTTAACTCAGCAAGACACACCAACCAAAGGTAAAAAATAGAGCCGGACTCCACAAGTTTTAGCACTTTCATTCGCTTTTAATTACTAACGAACTATGAAGTACGTTAGTAATTAAAAGCGAACGAAAGCACTAAAACATGTGGAGTCCAGCTCAATTTTTTGCCTTTGGTTGGTGTGTCTTGCTGAGTTATTTAGTTCTTTGGAGTCTGTGGTTTGCAACTAGGCTAATTGGCCATTGTTTTAGGGGAGACCTGAGGTGGTGTACCCTTTTTGCTTCTGGATTTACTGTGGCAGGCCATAGGCTGGTTGCAGTCTGGTACAAAAAGAATGCTTTGAGGATTCTGGATTACTGATGATTTGCCTGGTCCTGTTGAAGATCCACATTTGTCTGAAAGTGGTTTGCTTGTGAAAAACTTCAGAAGCTGATTTATGAACATGAACTGCTTTATCATAACACTGTATCTTGGAGTCAGATAATGGAAAATATGGATGCCCAATGGCACAAGCTTTTTGAGGTGATAGATATCTTTAAACCTCCTGTTCATGTTACTTGTTCTGTTTGCCAGCCTTTGGAAGAAATGGCTTGAACTCATGATGGTGATGTCCCTCGTTCTTCTGTTAAGTTATGTTGCAGTTGTGGGCTAAAAACAGAGTTACTCTGTGAATAAAATAGTTGTAAAGTTTCTTGTGGTGTGTATTCAGGCTAAAAAAAGTGTACTTATAGATAGGTATGCTGTTTGTTGATTTTGCCTTTGGCATTACTGTTACTGATATTAGAGCCTTGCTTCTTTTGGGGAAAGAATCTTATTGTGACTTGGCATTTGAATCTTCTGTTGTTGCTGAGACTTTCCTGTATAATTATAAATTAAAAAGGCTCTGTCTTCCATGATCTGATAATGTTTTCATGGGTTTGTACTTATCATACAAATAATGACCGTTCTTGCAATTTCTTACTGCAGAAGTTTTGGAGGATGATGTCTATTCCTGTTTTACTTCTCATTGTACAAATTTACATGACATTAAAAAGCGAGTTGATGATCAAGGACTCTGGACTAGAGGGTGGAATGCATTTGTTTCTTTAATATAGGTAATGGTAGCTAATATGTTCCTAGTATAACTTTTATTGTTGGTTACAGAGCATATGTTCAGTTTCAAGGCCAACCAAAAACCTGTTTTTATTGTGGGATTTCTGCTCATCATATTAATGATTGTGATAATCTCAGCTGTGCTCGATGTGGTGAGTTTGGCCATTCAGTTAAAAACTGTGATGTATCTTGTTGGAATGCAAACAAGCTGGTCGTTTTGGTTTACTTGTTCATGGATAGTAGATATATGGAACATAATGATACTAATAATGTTCCTTCAGATGTTGTGGTAGACAATGTTAAGGAATGTATAGGTCTGGGTGCTGTAGAAACTACACGTTTGCCATTGGAGTCTAATGCTAATGTTAATGATATTGATGAAAGTGTGAAATTTCTTGCCAGTGATAATCTGGATGCTGATGTCAGCAATGCTCCTGATTCTAATTTACCTTCTATTAGGAGAATGAGTTAAAAAGCTTAAGATGAGCCAGAGAGCCAAAACTCTTAACAAATAAGGCAAAGTCTGATATAAAGTTTTGTAGTTTAAGTATGAAAGGTATCATTAATGAAAAATGGCAGTATATAGTTACTACTTTTTGTTGCAGTTTATCAATTGATATTATTTGTTGGATATTTGTAAATTAAGTGTTTCTCAAAAATTACAGCTGGAATCTAATTGGGGTCATTCCATATTCTGGTCTTTTGGCACTGCATTATGTTGGGGTTTTGCTATAGTTTTTTCATCCTTCCTTTCTCTGACAGATTTTATTATAGTTGAACCTGGTCTGTTAGTAGTTTCAGATTTTTTTTGAAAGATTCTTTTAAGTTTTGCCTGGTATGCATAGATGCTTCTACTAGCTTGTCAGACACAGAAGCTGAAATCCTTTGTTATTACAGATATTCATACTATTCTTGTGGGAGATCTGAATTGTCATATTTACAGTTGTAAAGGGAAGCTAAACAAAAGATGTTATGCTTTTAAATGATATCCTTCTTTATGGTCAATTACAGTTAAATCCATTTAAAAGAAGCACTTATTTCATGGCAATGATCCACATTGAAGCTGACTGTTGTCTTTATTCTAGTGTTTCTTTACATGATTTTGATTTTTTACAGTTGTCTTCTACTGACCATACTGAGTAAAGGTTTATTAAAACTAAATTGGTGGATATTGATGCTGCCATTTGGAAGATGGAGGAAGATATTTTTTAGGATCAACATCACATTTTTTTCCTTTTTATGTATATAAGACTGTATGGCAGTGTGCATTTAATGGTAAATAAAAATGTTGGTATTTTTTCTTACCATTAGGTATTATAGGTTCATAGGTAGGTACTAGGCTATCTGCCCGAAGGCATTTATAAGCCTAACCGGAATGTGTTGGCTTTCGCCGTCCCCTTAGATTAGTTCCCTGTGCCTCTGTCCAGCAGAGCAATTGAAGTGATCCCTGGGGTAAACTTTCTGTTTCCCATCCACTCAGCAAGGTTTCTCTTGAAGAAGGTTAGCGAGGAGCTCTGCCTAATGTAGATTGGAATCTTGTTCCAGAGCATGGGAAGTCTCTGGGACAGGAATCTATCCCTCCAGCATGTCCTATTTATTTTTGTGGTGAGGTTTAGATCCCTGAAGCATGTGGCTCGAGGGGATATGGTTTTCTTTAGGTGGAGCATGTCTGTCAATTCTGGGTTGGACATGGCCTTGTATGTCAGGCAGAGATCACCTCTGAGTAGGCGGTATGCAACCAAGTACAGCTGGAGTTTCTTCAGTCGAGCTGCATAGGGTATCTGCTTGAGGCCAGTGATCCTCTTGGTGAGGTACTTCTGTGGTCTTTCCAGTTGTTGCAGGTGTCTAGTAAGGTACATCCCAAATGGGGCACTGTACTCTATGATGGGTCTGATGAGTGATGCATAGATGGGCCCAATGACCTCTTTCGATCTGGATGCAAACCATTTTGTGATTAGGTGAGCCACATAGAAGGATTTTTTAACCACTTTGCAATGTGATTATCAAAGGAGAGGTTACTATCTACTTGGGTCCCCGAATCCCTTATTACGTCTTCCGTATTTAAGGGGCTACCACCTATGTGGTAGTTTGTGGGTACTTTGTTTTTTCCAAAGAGGATGACTATGCACTTTTTGGCATTTAGCTTGAGGCCATGATTTTGACACCAGGTATCTGTCTCAGTGAGACCCTTTTGGAGGATGTCTGTATCAGCTGGAGAGTCAATTATAGCCCCTAGTTTGCAGTCGTCTGTGAACTTGGTCAGCCATAGTCCTCCTGTGTTTGCCTGTACCTCTGAGAAGTATATGCTGAAGAGGAGGGGTCCTAGGACTGAGCCCTGGTGAACACCACTTGTAACCGGTTTAGAGTCAGACCTAGCCCCTGCAACTCTTACCATGTGAGTTCTGTCCATGAGCCAGTTGGCAACCCATCTCGTGATGTAGGGGTTTATGTTCAGGCTGGTGAGCTTGGAGGTTCCCAATGTCTCTGTTAATGAGATCCATGATGATGTGCTCCACAGCTTTGCAGACCAAGCTAGTCAGGCTTATATGGTGATAGTTCCCGGGGTCCATTGTGGCGCCACCTTTGTGGAGCGGAATAACTGTTGCTGTGCACCACTCTGTGGGCACGTAGCCTGTGGAGAGGCTGAGTTTAAACAGTGCGTTTAGGTGAGGGGTTAGTTCATTTTTGAGCTTGTGTAGGATGCAGCCTGGGACACCATCTGGTCCCATTGATGCTGTGTTTTTGGCTTTGGAGAGGGCTGTTTTAACCTGAGTGTCCATGATTTCAGGGGCACTACATTCTTCTGGTATAGTTATGGGCCCTTTTGGGGGTGAGGGGGGTGAAGTTTGCACTGAACCTGTCTGCCAGGATGTTGGCTATATTGGACAGTTCAGTGTATTTTGTGCCATTCTGCACTAACTCTGAGCAGATCTGAGAATTGCCACTTAGATTCTTGACACAGCTAAAAAATGCCTTGAGGTTATCTTAGGAGTCCATGGCAATTTTTCTTTTGAAGCTAGCCTTGGATGATTTTATGAGGGAATGTAGTTTCTTGCTGATACTGTTCAGGGATGCCTTCCCTTATTGGGATTTTACTCTTTTCTGTATTACTTTCCTCCTTCTATTGTTAGCTTGTTTATGGCAGTGGTCTACCAGACTGGTTTCCTTTTCTTGGAGGAGTGAGTCTTGGTTTTGCTTGGGATAGCACGATCCAAGCATTCTTGTAGGTGCCCGTAGATTGCATTAGTAAAGGATTTTGCAGCTTGGACAGTGTTATCCTTTAGCATGGGGGCTTTGAAACTTCCCACCTCGATCTTAAGTAACGTGAAGTTTGCTTTTGAAAAGTTTTTCACAGTGGTTTCTTTGACCGGGGGTGGTGGCGGAATGTGGATATCCAGAGTGATTAGTTTATGGTCAGATCTAACCAGCGAGAGGTTGACCTCCGTTGTGGAACACCGGTCGCCCATGTTGGTGATGACCAGGTCCAATATGTTGTCACCTCTGGTGGGGGTGTTGACCAGTTGATCCAGGGCATTTGAGTTTATAAATTCTAGGACATGTTGGGCAAGGGAGTTTGTACTTGAGTAGTTCTCCCAGTTAATGTTTGGGTAATTGAAATCACCCAATATCAGGGTGTTTGGTATGACCTTTATGTTTCCCAGTGTTTCCAGGAATGCGGAGTGGGGGTCCTGGAACATGATGGGTGATCTGTAGCAAGCTATAATTTGAATAGCAGTTTTGCCCGTTGTTAGTTGCATGTGGATGATCTGCGAAGCATCATGCTGTGCCACTAACCTGGAGGTGTGGGTATCCTTGATGAATGTGGATACTCTCCCGCCTTTTGTATTTCGGTCCGGGTTTTGTGGCCGAAATGTATGGTATGAGTTGTAGCCTGTTAGTGCTGGGGTGCTCTCTGGAGCCTTAAACCAGGTTTCTGTTACTGCACATATATTGATTTTCTCCATACTGAGGAGTGCCTCGAGTGTGTGCATTTTGAGGTTTAGACTTTTGGCATTGAGTAGCATTACCCTCAGTTTTTTTGTTACTTGTGCTATTTACGGCGGTGGATTTGACTTTTGAGCCTTGCCTAAAAAAGGCACTATGGGGGTGGCAAGAGCCTTGGCCAGTATTCGAAAGCCTAAGGGTGACAGGTGCAAGCCATCTCTAGTGAAGCAGCGTGGCTTGTCGAGCATGTCATCCCATGCTGATAGACACTGGATCCCCTTTGAATGACACCAGAAGCTTAGCCAATTGTTGAAAGTGATAATTTTTACTCTATACAGTGGTATCATTCTTGGTGAGGATAGGATGCTACTGTGTTTTCTTCAAGGTCATACCAGCCTGGGCTATGTGATCAGAGAGCTCCTCCATGTCTCTTTTCATGTAGTCCCGGGAGGTATGGCTCAGGTCATTCACACCAACATGGACAATGACAGAGTCATATTTGTACTTGTTCTGGAGTGACCTGAGTGCCTGTGTTATGTGGTGGATCCTGGCACCTGACAGGCAGCTAACAGTAACCTTCTCCTTTTTTCAGCCTAGTGAGTGGGACATCAGTGTGCCTGACTATAGAGTAACCTATTACTAGTGTGTTGGGCATGTTATTTTGCCTTAAGGGCTGTGATTGCGTGGCACACTGGTTTTGTGAAGTATGTGTTTCATGGTTTGTGTTGGGGGGGGGGTGGAGGTTGCTTGGATGTCTGCTTTGGAGGTCTCTGTTGCTTTTGCAGATTTTTATTTAGAGCCTCCAAGTATGTTTTCATGTATTTATGTGTGTTTTTTGCCGGTGCTGGTTTCATAGGTTTGTGTGACACTGGTGGTGCGATGCAAGTAATTCTCTTCTCCTCTTGACTGCCTGGTCCAGTCTTGGGTTGAGAGAGCTTAGCCTCCAGTTTGGCTGTATAATTGCATCTCTCACATATATTAGTGTTTGGTGGAAGGAGGAGAGGGTTGTCTGTGTACATGAGGCAATTGTATCATTGCCTCAAAATGCCCAGATTCACCAGTTGGACTGAAGAGTACACCCGAAACAGCCCTTTGGACATGCCTGGATAGATATAGTGAACTGTTTTACTGATTGGCTGGTAAGGTCGAATAGAGAGCCTTGTCCTTCTCTACAGTATAGGGGGGGGGGGTCTAGTGCTAAAGTTTACAACTGCCTCATGTACACAGACAACCCTCTCCTCCTACCACCAAACACTAATACATGCGAGAGATGCAATTATACAGCCAAATTGGAGGCTAAGCTCTCTCAACCCAAGACTGGATCAGACAGTCAACAGGAGAAGGGAAATACTTGCATCACACCACCAGTCTCACATAGACCCATTAAACACCGGCAAAAAACACACATAAATACAAGAAAACATACTCGGAGGCTCTAAATAAAAATATGCAAAAGCAAGAGAGACCTCCAAAGCAAACATCCAAGCAATCTCCACCCCCTCCAACACAAACGATGAAACACATACTTCACAAAACCAGTGTGCCATGCAATCACAGCCTTTAAGGCAAAATAACATACCCGACATACTAATAATAGTTGACTCTATAATCAGGCACACTGATGTCCCACTCACTAGGCTGAATAAGGAGAAGGTTACTGTTAGCTACCTGTCAGGTGGCAAGATCCGCCATATAACACAAGCACTCAGGTCACTCCAGAACAAGTACAAATATGACTCTGTCATTGTCCATGTTGGTGTGAATGACCTGAGCCGTACCTCCCTGGACTACATGAAAAGAGATATGGAAGAGCTCTCTGATTACGTAGCTCAGGCTGGTATGACCCTGACCCTGAGTAGCAACCTGCCCTCACCAAGAATGATACCACGGTATAAAGAAAAAATTCTCAGTTTCAACAATTGGCTAAGTTTCTGGTGTCATTCAAAGGGGATCCAGTGTCTGTCCGCCTGGGATGACATGCTCGACAAGCCATTCTGCTTCATTAGAGATGGCTTGCACCTGTCACCCTTAGGCTTTCAAATATTGGCCAAGGCTCTTGCCACCCCCATAGTGCCTATTTTAGGCAAGGCTCAAAAGACAAACCCACTGCCGTAAATAGTACAAGTAACAAAAACCTGAGGGTAATGCTACTCAATGCCAGAAGTCTAAACCTCAAAATGCATGCACTCAAGGCACTCCTCAGTATGGAGAAAATCAATATATGTGCAGTAACAGAAACCTGGTTTAAGGCTCCAGAGAGCACCCCAGCACTACCGGGCTGCAACTCATACCATACATTTCAGCCACAGAACCCAAACCGAAATACAAAAGGCAGGAGTGTATCCATATCCATCAAGGATACCCACACCTCCAGGTTAGTGGCACAGATCGATGCTTCAGAGATCATCCATGTGCAACTAACAATGGGCAAAACTGCAATTCAAACTGTAGCTTGCTACAGATCACCCACCATGTCCCAGGACCCCATTCCATGTTTCTGGAAACACTGGGAAACATAAAGGTCCTACCAAACACCCTAATATTGGGTGATTTCAATTACCCAAACATTAACTGGGAGAACTACTCAGGTACTAACTCCCTTGCCCAACATTTCCTGGAATTTATAAACTTAAATGCCCTGGATCAACTGGTCAACACTCCCACCAGAGATGACAACATATTGGACCTGGTCATCACCAACATGGGCGACCAGTGTTCCACACCAGAGGTCAACCCCTCGCTAGTTATATCTGACCATAAACAAATCACTTTGGATATCCACATTCCGCCACCACCCCCAGACAAGGAAACCACCGTGAAAAACTTTTCAAAAGCAAACTTCATGTTTCACGTTTGAAAGTTTCAAAGCCCCCATGCTAAAGGATAACACTGTCCAAACTGCAAAATCCTTTACTAATGCATTCTATGGGCATCTACAAAAATGCATGGATCGTGCTACCCCAAGCAAAACCAAGACTCACTCCTCCAAGAAAAGGAAACCAATCTGGTGGACTCCTGCCATAAACAAGCTATACAATAGAAGGAGGAGACTAGTACAGAAAAGAGTAAAATCCCAAGAAGGGAAGACATCCCTGATCCGTATCAGCAAGAAACTACGATCCCTCATAAAATCATCCAAGGCGAGCTTCGAAAGAAAAATTGCCAAGGACTCCAAAGATAACCACAAGGCATTCTTTAGCTATGTCAAGAATCTAAGTGGCACTGCTCAGATCTGCTCGGAGTTAGTGCAGAATGGCAAAAAATACACTGAACCGACCGATATCGCCAACATCCTGGCAGATAGGTTCAGCGCAAACTTCACTCCCTCTCACCCCCAAAAGGGCCCATAACCATACCAGAAGAATGTAGAGCCCCTGAAATCACAGACACTCAGGTTAAAACAGCCCTCTCCAAAGCCAAAAACACAGCATCAATGAGACCGGACAGTGTCCCAGGCTGCGTCCTACATGAGCTCAAAGACAAACTAACCCTTCACCTAAACACACTGTTCAAACTCAGCCTCTCCACAGGCTACGTACCCATAGAGTGGTGCATAGCAACAGTTATTCTACTCCACAAAGGTGGAGCCACAACAGACCCCGGGTACTATCGCCCTATAAGCCTGACTAGCTTGGTCTGCAAGTCTATGGAGCGCATCATCATAGAACTCATTAACAGAGACATTGGGAACCTCCAAACATTGGACCCTACCCAGTTCGGCTTTGTTAAAAGCAGATCATGCCTCCTAAACCCGGTGGACTTTTTTAAGACAGTTACCAAGGCTACAGACGAGGGAAAGGTGGTCCACACAGCCTACCTAGACCTTGCAATGGCCTTTGACACCATTCCCCATTCTGGTATTATAGACAAGCTCACCAGCCTGAACATAAACCCCTACGTCACAAGATGGGTTGCCAACTGGCTCACGGACAGAACCCACATGGTGAGAGTTGCGGGCGCTAGGTCTGACTCTAAACCAGTTACAAGTGACGTTCCCCAGGGCTCAGTCCTAGGACCCCTCCTGTTCAGCATATACTTCTCAGAGGTACAGGCAAGCACAGGAAGACTATGATGACTGCAAACTTGGGGCTATAATTGACTCTCCGGCTGACACAAACATCCTCCAAAAGGTTCTCAATGAGACGGATACCTGGTGTCAAAATCATGGCCTCAAGCTAAATGCCAAAAAATGCATAGTCATCTCCTTTGGAAAAAACAAAGTACCCACAAACTACCACATAGGTGGTAGTCCCCTAAATATGGAAGATGTAATATGGGATCTGGGGACCCAAGTAGACAGTAATCTCTCCTTTGATAATCACATTGCCAGAGTGGTTAGAAAATCCTTCTATGTGACCCACCTAATTACAAAAGGGTTCGCATCCAGATCAAAAGAGGTCATCACTCATCAGACCCATCATAGAGTACAATGCCCCATTTGGGATGTACTTTACAAGACACCTGCAACAGCTGGAAAGACCACAGAAGTACCTCACCAAGAGGATCACTGGCCTCAAACAGATGCCCTATGCAGCTCGACTGAAGAAACTCCAGCTGTAATTGGTTGCATACTGCCTACTCAGAGGTGATCTCTGCCTGACATACAAGGCCATGTCCAACCCAGAATTGATGGACATGCTCCACCTAAACAAAACCTTATCCCCTCGAGCCACATGCTCTAGGGATCTAAACCTCACCACAACATGCTGGAGGGATAGATTCCTGTCCCAGAGACTTCCCATGCTTTGGAACAAGATTCCAATGTACATTAGGCAGAGTTCCTTGCTAACACTCTTCAAAAGAAACCTTGATGAGAGGATAGGGAACAGAAAGTTTACCCTGGGGATCACTTCAGTGACTCTGCTGGATAGAGGCACAAGGAACTAATCTAAGGGGGTGGCGAAAGCCAAGACATTCTGTCTATGCTTATAAATGACTTTGGGCAGATAGCCTAGTACCTACCTATGAACCTATGTTCCAACTCCTTTTTTCCATATATACTAGTAGTAGCACTACTAAACCAGTACAGCTACAATTCTGTGCATTTCCAATAGTTATTATCAGGTCTTTCCAGTCATAATTTGTAATGTGTTCCTAATATGCATCTAAAAATTCAGCTTTTGAGCTTCATATTGCTGTGGTCTTAAGGCAAATTGCTTGACATGCATGTCTTAGACACATAAAAAGTTGGTTATGATTAGAGATTCACATAATAATGGTACTGTCTATTGGGGAGTTAAATAGTATATTAAAGGCTATGTGACAGTAGATTACATAATATGCATAGAGTATTACAGGAACAGTCATACTGAAGTGATTGGCTGGTGGTTTTCTAGTGGTACTAAAGGGAGCTCAGGAGAGGATCTTGAAAGGACAGTATAACTATGATATAAGGATGAAAGCTTTCTTTTTAAAACACCTTTATTGAATTATCACTTGTGACATAAACTTACACAAGCAATAATGCCCAAAAGGATGTGTGTTACTGTATAAATAACGCCAGCCCAGGGGTATTATAAGGCCTGTTAGAAAATGGGCTTACTGTACATCAGTACCCTGATTGGAGAATGAGTGTTTTCAAGCAGGGTATTAATGTACAAGTAATGCCTGCCGAAAAATGTGTCCGCCGCTTTACAGCAGCTTATCAAGCTGTCATGTAGCTTGGACTGAGAAAAACAGAATGGCCACCATTATTTCATGCTCACTAAGCAGCGCTTTTGCTGTTTAGTGTGTGTAAAATAAAAAGCATGTGTGTGTGTGTGTGTGTGTGTGTGTGTGTGTGTGTGTGTGTGTGTGTGTGTGTGCGTATGAGAGTAAGAGAGAGTGTATGAGTGCACAAACGTAAGACAGAGAGATGATCGTGTATCTGTGTGTTTATGTTGCTATCTCTTTATGTGACTGCATGCGTGCATGAAAACAAGAGTGACTGTTTATGAAAGCTGTGTATGAGAGAGAGAATGGGCTGTCTGCAAAATTGTTGTGTTCTACTGTTTTGCTTACTTTTTTTAAGCACAAGATGTGTAGAGTGTAACTTTATTATAAAGTTATCACAGACAGACCGGTTTCAGCATACATTTCAAGCCTTCCACACTGAGGAAGGCTTGAAACGTATGCCGAAACCGGTCTGTCTGTGATAACTTTATAATAAAGTTATATTCTACATATCTTGTGCTGGCTTTTGTTTTTGGAAGACTGTTTCTTTAAGCCGTGCACTGCTGTACTTGCAGGGGACTTTCTCTGGATTTTTTGAAGCACTATATTATTTTTTTATATATATTTTTGATGTAAAATGCTTCCTCCAGCACCATTAACATACACTGCAGAAAGTTTGAAACATTAGGCGGAGGAACTATTTTACATCAAAAATATACAAAAAAATAATATTGTACTTAAAAAAAATAAGTAAAACACAATTTTACAGCGAGCCCATTCTCTAAGCGCAATAATGCCCACCAGAGTGTGTGTTAATGTGTAATTAATGCCCTTCCAGGGGTGCAGAGGCTCTCTGCCTGTGGTGTCGGGCCTCATAACACCCCTGAGCGGGCATTAATTACACATTACTGCACACCCTGTTGTGCACTATTGCTTACATTTTATACCCCTGGAAGGGCATTATTTACACAGTAACACACACCCTGGAGGGCATTATTACACTTAGACAATGGGCTGTCTGTAAAATTGCTGTGTTTTACATACTTATTCTTTATTATTACTATATTATTTGTTTTATATATATATATATATATATATATATATATATATATATATATATATATATATGTATCTGATGTAAAATAGTTCCTCTATCTCTTGCTTCCTATCCCACTTCCAACATTTGCCATCTACCTGAGGAAAATTCTTTGGAGACTGCTTGGGGTATAAAAGTATCTATACAAACACTTCCAGGCAAAAATCTTAAATATTTTAGACTTTGTTGCATATTTCGGTGGCATACATATCCTCCCATTGTTTCTTTGTGAATTGCATATGTAATCTCTCTTCCTAATCTTTGCTAACCTCTTCTAATTAATTCTTGTAGTTATTGTGCAAGAGTTTATATAACAACAATTTAGAGAATGGGTGACCTGTACATCGGCACCCTGATTGAACATTCTCATGGAGGGTGTTCACATGCAAGTAATACCAGCTAAAAAATAGTCTGCCTCTTCATGACAGCATATTAAGCTGCCATGGAACTCAGACTGAAAGAAGGCTAATGGCCACCATTATTTTACACTCACTCAGCAACGCTTTTGCTGTTTAGTGAGTGTAAAAAAAATCGAAAAGCCTGCATTTGTGTGTTTATGTCTGTGTGTGGATTTATGTCTGTGTGTCTATTCTTGTTTCAGTTACAAACTCTACTAGAGCAGGTCTTTCAGTTAGGATTCCCATATCTCTTTCTCTTTGCCTATTCTCTGATATCAGTCCCTGATAGGGAAGGCAATAATTAACCAGTAATCCAAATGACTTCTTTGCCTTCCTCTTGTTATACTGTTCCAACCAATACCTTGGTTCCTTTGCTAGCTTCCTCCAGTAAATTCTAGCCCCCTCTTGTCTATTTTCTGTACTCCTAATTGCAGTCATCCCTATTGGCAGAATCTCCTTTCTCTATTCCAGTGCTGGCTTAGTTCTTAGTATACTTTCTTCTACTTTATGAATATAATATTCCATATGACTGTTATTCTCTTTAAGGATATGTGTCCAAAATACCACTCTTTCCTTACTTATTGAATTACCCGCCTGCTTCATGATTATCCTTTCCACTTTGGATTGCAGCTTTCTGCTTGTGTTATGTATACGAGCCTTAACTGTGTAGCTCTAAAATATCCCGTCAAATCTGGTAATCCTAAACTTTCTTATTCTATTGGAAGGAATAACTTGTCCCACTTGACTTTTGCCCTTTTCCTCTCCCAAATAAAATTCTTCAGGTCCTTATTACTTACTGTCAACAACTTCCCCCTTGGTTGATAAAAGTATGCCTAACCTGTGTATAAAACAAAAGGGACTAAAAACATTTTACTGCTTGTATCTTGCTATACATATCCATAGGGAAGAGCTTCCAGTTTCTCAATGTTTGTATTATCTTTTGTTTAGTCTCTTCCCACATATCCTTAGCTTTCATAACAAATCCTTTTTAATCCATACTCCTTAATAGTTCATTTTATCATGTCACCATAAATATGGATTTTACTGGACCAGTTCATATATGGGTGCATAGTTTATAGCTTTAGCCTTGGTTTTATCTTCATTAATGTTATTTCCCAAAAAAAACATGGAACTGTCTCAGAATATTCTACAAAACTGACATGTCCTTTTCCAGTTGCATCAGGCAAAAAATAATACCTTTGCAAATAATGCCAACTTTTCATGATTATCATACTAATTTTATTCTTGAATTTCTGAGTCCCTTATTATCTATTCCCATGGTAATAATGTCATACCATTTCAAACTAGATATACTAGTGATAACAGACTCATAGTTGAGATTATATGTAAAAACTGGCAAATATTACTTACGAATGATGACATTAAGAGTCAGATAGGAGCAAGACCAAAGTTCCTCTACACTAATAGTAAGAGCCTCAAAAGATTACTTTGCATTGAAAGGTATAATGATAAACACAGCAACATTTATGTTATGAAATTATCTGATGGAAGAGGAGATTCAGCTAAGCAGAACACACTAGGAACTTATCCATGCAAAACATGCAATATGTGTGGATATATTTCCAAAGACACAGAGTTTATACATCCTAAGCTAAAGATTAAATTTAAACCTAATTTTAAATCAACCTGTACTAGTTCAAACTTGGTTTACCTGGCTAACTGTCAGGATTGTGATGCGTTCTATATAGGAATGACAACCAGGTCTCTAAAGGAACGCATATACAATCATATATATGACATTAAGAAGGAAGACCAGAAAAATGCCCTGGCGAAACATGTCCTTAATAATTCTAATCATAGCTTCAGATTTAGAGTACTACAACTTGTACACATGAATAATAGGAAAGGAGATACTTTTAATGAACTAGAGAGTACAGAATTACAATGGATTTTTAAGTTTAAAGCTCATTATAGCCCAGGATTGAATCAGTACATTAGTGTTAGATCGATACTTAAGAAAAGGAGTTTAAAATAAAATGAAATAAAATAAAATTAATAAAATTTTGTATAGCTGAGCAATTGATCTATATATATCACCTAGTCTGTATTATAGCTATCTCACATTAGTTTTAACCACTATATATTTTTGTCATATTGTACCTGTCACCATATATGAATATATATATATTACACAACATATCATCAGATTTCCATTTTATGGACATATTGATATATATATTTTATATATTTGTGTTTTTGACTTTTTGCCCAGGCTCTTAACATATCTTTGAACTATGATATTTAATAATTATTGAATGGATTTATTTTATACTTCATAGGTTTTTATATATATATATATATTTTTTTTTTTACTTATATATTTATATATTTTCTACATATTTTTTATATTTATATGTTATGAAAGTTATTTAATAAAGTAATTAATGATTCTATGACTATACTATATTATATATCTATTAATATATGTTGTTTTGCTAACTATGTATATACACTATATTAGTAAATTGATACTTTTAAAAATGAATACACAGGTACTATTATATGTGTATATATATAGATATATTCTTATATTCACATGTCTCTTTATAGCTATGATATATAAAAAATTCTTTCACTCAGAGTCTTGGATATACAATGTGAATAGTTTACTAGTTGTATAATACAGTTTTAACATATGTTCTAGATAGACATAGTTTTAATTCTGACCATGAATATATTTTCAAATATTTTCATACATTTTATATATTTTAATTGATTATAAATATTAATTTGAGAATAATAAATATATATATATATATTTTTATGTGATAGCCTCTATTATAATCTAGCAAATATAGCTGAATTTGTCGTTTAACTTTAGGCTTTTTTGAAGATAGATAGAAGTCCTGTATTGACTTAATATTTTTAGTTTTACTCATTTTAGTTGTTCTATTGATTTTTATATTAACTATGTACATCACATATTATTTTAGTTTTAGACATCAGGATAATATATAACCATAGATATCGATGGCATTAAATAGCCCTGTATTAAGTAGTAGTATATAAGGGAACAGATTAGGCTTACATGACTAACATAATAATATAAGGGTTTATACCATGTTTAAGCCTAAGGATATAATGTTTCTTTTATAGAGCTCTTTAAGGAGTCTTTCAGACACTAAGATGCTCTAAACTGTTTTTTGTTTGTATATAGAGTGAGCTAGCTTCTGTTCTAAGAATTCAGCACTGACACTTTTAGTAACAGCTTTTTGCACTTAACTTTGCAATTATGATATTAATTGGTTAATTGATGCAATTCACCATTTACTTTGTACTATATAAGGAATTGTCTTAGATTTAATTAAATAGATCTGAAGAAGCGTACAGTCCGTACGTGAAAGCGCTCATCTCTCTTTGTATTCAATAAAGAAGATTTTTTTGCTGCATAATTGTGGTGGTCCTTTCACTTGGTATTCTACTTACAATTCTACTTATTTAGTGGAGAAGACCTTTAGAGGCTCAGCTGGGATTGTGTTCTATTTTGTTGCTGATTCTGCTTTATCCTTGGCTGCCTGCACACGATGGATGCTATTGCAATTGAACTGGACTATGCACCCAATAAACAAAGTGGGGTAAGAAAATGGAATAACCTGTTAGAATGTAAGGACAATCCTCTGTTAAATATCAATATGGAATTTACTCCAACTATTCCAAATACAGAGAAAGGGAATATTGATAAACTAAGAGACTTCAACGTTGCGCTAAGAGACTTAGAAAATACATTATATAAACTTTATAGACTGATTTGGCAGAGACGCCATTTGGAAGCGTGTCTGCATTTCAAAATAATTCCTAGGGGAATGAGAGTTCTTGTTATGCCCTCCTATGGCGAAACTCACCCCGAGCTGCTACGTAAATGGCAACAGCTGAATTTGGATCTGGGGTTCAACTATATAAGGCTACTAATAGAACATTTTTTGCCGATCGAAAAAGAGCTCAATATACAAGCAGAAACTCTAACTAAAGACATTACTGCCAATTTTAAGGAGGAACAGTTCCAACAGAGGTTAGATAATATGTATAACCAGCTTTCATCGTATGGTGAAAAATTACAACAAATAAAGACACGTAAATTGTATAGGGATCATACAGATTTTGCCAACAATAATGTTTTCGCTTGGCCAAGATATAGAGAAGTCAATAGTGCTGAAAATGTGTTTCCGATTAACTCTGGCCAAGTTCAAGAACATCCTCCTAATCAGAGCTATGTTTCAGCCTTATCGAACACAAATTCCACCTTAAGAAATCCGGTTGCCACAACTGAAGTCCCTACGCTATCTGCATCACAGAATACGTTGAACCATGAAGTGAGAGACACTCCCCCTTGCAATCAGCAAGCATTTGCTCAACAGAATGCGAGTGCACAAGGTGCTAAACCTAAAGTTAAACAGGGAAATTTAGAAGGTTTTTTACCCCTACCACTGAAGTTTCGGAAGAATCTGCAAAGCAGGTCGAGGAGCAGAGGCCGTACCAAAAGGAAATATTCCGGAGAAGAAACGACGTTCGGCAACAGAAACCGGAGAAGAGAACCGAGAACCTAGTGTTTAATCTTTCACAAAGGACTTTATCTGAGACTGACCATTTACTTTTAAATAGAGGTCTATCATTTATACCAGCCCAGGTTAGTAACATTAGTGAAATATTAACAGACCTGCGGCTTTTTGTTCGTAAAATTAATTTGAAATGTATTTTTAGTAATAGAGTTCATTCTACTGATTTAGATAAAGGAACTAACAGTTTTAAAAGAAAGAGTACCTTTACTCCTTCACAGACACCAGTAACTGAATGCTTTATTAAGGCCTGTGAAATGGATTTTTACAGACATTTTAACAACAAAATGAGATATCTGTACACTAATATGTCACATTCTGAATGGGAATCTTTATATGCCCTTCAACAAGATAGAAATATAATAATAAAACCTGCTGATAAAGGGGGTGGCATAGTGATACTAGACTACACACAATATGACACTCTAATGAAAACTATGCTTAGAGATACTGATACTTATAAGGAGATTAATACTAGTGACCTGACAAAAGTTATTTTTTCAGTACATCAAGAGCTTTATGACTTTCTAATGTGCAGACAGATAGATCAGGAGTTATATCAGTATTTTCTAATAGAGCAACACAAGACCCCATACATAAAGGGACTGCCAAAAATACATAAAGGTATAATACCACCACCCTTGCGTCCGATTGTAGTGGGAGAAGGGTGGGTTACTGAAACTATGTCTGTATATATAGAGAAGAAGTTAAGGCCGGTTGTTAATGAGATAACTTCAATTTTAAGGGACACACACCAGTTACTAGAAGCACTGACAGACTTCAAAGAAGGTGTTCCCATCAATAGCCTTCTAATTACTATGGACATGAAAAATCTATTTACCTCTATTCCAAATGGATATGGTTCTGAAGCTATCAGTTATATTATTCATAATACAGTCAGGTTTAACAATAATGAACAGATTCTCCTGAATGCTATTCTAGACCTTGTTTTAAACAATAATGTCTTTATGTGTGACAATACTCTGTTCCTACAGTAGTGGGGAGTGGCCATGGGCACTCCCTGTGCGAATACCTATGCGAACCTTGTTGTATATTACTGGGAATGCATGCATTTATTCAATAATGTCAATTTTGAGAAAATGTTGCTATATAAACGGTTTGTGGATGACATAATTATTCTTTGGAATGGCACACTACAGGAATTTCTTGATTTAGTAGAATATTTAGAGGCCACTACTTCTTTCTTTAAATTTACTGTTGAATACTCCACAACTACAATTAATTTTTTGGATGTAACCATTACCAAAGATGACAAAGGTATTTTGAGTCATACCATATACAGGAAACCCTGTTGGAAAAATACACTATTAGAATATAGCAGCATGCACCCCAGACATATATTTCGTAACATCATTAAGGGTCAACATATTAGAGTCCATAAACTATGCAAGGACTATGAAGATAGAATGGAACAGATATTGAAATTAGAAGACATGTTGATAGAGAGAAACTACAGTAAAGAATTGATTCGACAAGTTCAACAGTCTTTAGAGATACCTCTAACCCCCCTTATTCAAGAAGGGTATCAGTATCAGATACAAGGAAGATATAGACTAAATAATAAAGATAATAATGTCATACCATTTCAAACTAGATATACTAGTGATAACAGACTCATAGTTGAGATTATATGTAAAAACTGGCAAATATTACTCACAAATGATGACATTAAGAGTCAGATAGGAGTAAGACCAAAGTTCCTCTATACTAATAGTAAGAGCCTCAAAAGACTACTTTGCATTGAAAGGTATAATGATAAACACAGTAACATTTATGTTATGAAATTATCTGATGGAAGAGGAGAACTAGCTAAACAGAATACACTAGGAACTTATCCATGCAAAACATGCAATATGTGTGGATATATTTCCAAAGACACAGATTTTATACATCCTAAGCTAAATATTAAATTTAAACCTAATTTTAAATCAACCTGTACTAGTTCAAACTTGGTTTATTTGGCTAACTGTCAGGATTGTGATGCGTTCTATATAGGAATGACAACCAGGTCTTTAAAGGAACGCATATACAATCATATATATGACATTAAGAAGGAAGACCAGAAAAATGCCCTGGCGAAACATGTCCTTAATAATTCTAATCATAGCTTCAGATTTAGAGTACTACAACTTGTACACATGAATAATAGGAAAGGAGATACTTTTAATGAACTAGAGAGTACAGAATTACAATGGATTTTTAAGTTTAAAGCTCATTATAGCCCAGGATTGAATCAGTACATTAGTGTTAGATCGATACTTAAGAAAAGGAGTTTAAAATAAAATGAAATAAAATAAAATTAATAAAATTTTGTATAGCTGAGCAATTGATCTATATATATCACCTAGTCTGTATTATAGCTATCTCACATTAGTTTTAACCACTATATATTTTTGTCATATTGTACCTGTCACCATATATGAATATATATATATTACACAACATATCATCAGATTTCCATTTTATGGACATATTGATATATATATATTTTATATATTTGTGTTTTTGACTTTTTGCCCAGGCTCTTAACATATCTTTGAACTATGATATTTAATAATTATTGAATGGATTTATTTTATACTTCATAGGTTTTTATATATATATATATATATATATATTTTTACTTATATATTTATATATTTTCTACATATTTTTTATATTTATATGTTATGAAAGTTATTTAATAAAGTAATTAATGATTCTATGACTATACTATATTATATATCTATTAATATATGTTGTTTTGCTAACTATGTATATACACTATATTAGTAAATTGATACTTTTAAAAATGAATACACAGGTACTATTATATGTGTATATATATAGATATATTCTTATATTCACATGTCTCTTTATATCTATGATATATAAAAAATTCTTTCACTCAGAGTCTTGGATATACAATGTGAATAGTTTACTAGTTGTATAATACAGTTTTAACATATGTTCTAGATAGACATAGTTTTAATTCTGACCATGAATATATTTTCAAATATTTTCATACATTTTATATATTTTAATTGATTATAAATATTAATTTGAGAATAATAAATATATATATATATATATTTATGTGATAGCCTCTATTATAATCTAGCAAATATAGCTGAATTTGTCGTTTAACTTTAGGCTTTTTTGAAGATAGATAGAAGTCCTGTATTGACTTAATATTTTTAGTTTTACTCATTTTAGTTGTTCTATTGATTTTTATATTAACTATGTACATCACATATTATTTTAGTTTTAGACATCAGGATAATATATAACCATAGATATCGATGGCATTAAATAGCCCTGTATTAAGTAGTAGTATATAAGGGAACAGATTAGGCTTACATGACTAACATAATAATATAAGGGTTTATACCATTTTTAAGCCTAAGGATATAATGTTTCTTTTATAGAGCTCTTTAAGGAGTCTTTCAGACACTAAGATGCTCTAAACTGTTTTTTGTTTGTATATAGAGTGAGCTAGCTTCTGTTCTAAGAATTCAGCACTGACACTTTTAGTAACAGCTTTTTGCACTTAACTTTGCAATTATGATATTAATTGGTTAATTGATGCAATTCGCCATTTACTTTGTACTATATAAGGAATTGTCTTAGATTTAATTAAATAAATAGATCTGAAGAAGCGTACAGTCCGTACGTGAAAGCGCTCATCTTTCTTTGTATTCAATAAAGAAGATTTTTTTGCTGCATAATCGTGGTGGTCCTTTCACTTGGTATTCTACTTAGTGTGTGTTAATGTGTAATTAATGCCCTTCCAGGGGTGCAGAGGCTCTCTGCCTGTGGTGTCGGGCCTCATAACACCCCTGAGCGGGCATTAATTACACATTACTGCACACCCTGTTGTGCACTATTGCTTACATTTTATACCCCTGGAAGGGCATTATTTACACAGTAACACACACCCTGGAGGGCATTATTACACTTAGACAATGGGCTGTCTGTAAAATTGCTGTGTTTTACATACTTATTCTTTATTATTACTATATTATTTGTTTTTATATATATATATATATATATATATATATATATATATATATATATATATATATATGTATCTGATGTAAAATAGTTCCTCTATCTCTTGCTTCCCTATCCCACTTCCAACATTTGCCATCTACCTGAGGAAAATTCTTTGGAGACTGCTTGGGGTATAAAAGTATCTATACAAACACTTCCAGGCAAAAATCTTAAATATTTTAGACTTTGTTGCATATTTCGGTGGCATACATATCCTCCCATTGTTTCTTTGTGAATTGCATATGTAATCTCTCTTCCTAATCTTTGCTAACCTCTTCTAATTAATTCTTGTAGTTATTGTGCAAGAGTTTATATAACAACAATTTAGAGAATGGGTGACCGGTACATCGGCACCCTGATTGAACATTCTCATGGAGGGTGTTCACATGCAAGTAATACCAGCTAAAAAATAGTCTGCCTCTTCATGACAGCATATTAAGCTGCCATGGAACTCAGACTGAAAGAAGGCTAATGGCCACCATTATTTTACACTCACTCAGCAGCGCTTTTGCTGTTTAGTGAGTGTAAAAAAAATAGAAAAGCCTGCGTTTGTGTGTTTATGTCTGTGTGGGGATTTATGTCTATGTGTCTATTCTTGTTTCAATTAAAAACTCTACTAGAGCAGGTCTTTCAGTTAGGATTCCCATATCTCTTTCTCTTTGCCTATTCTCTGATATCAGTCCCTGATAGGGAAGGCAATAATTAACCAGTAATCCAAATGACTTCTGTGCCTTCCTCTTGTTATACTGTTCCAACCAATACCTTGGTTCCTTTGCTAGCTTCCTCCAGTAAATTCTAGCCCCCTCTTGTCTATTTTCTGTACTCCTAATTGCAGTCATCCCTATTGGCAGAATCTCCTTTCTCTATTCCAGTGCTGGCTTAGTTCTTAGTATACTTTCTTCTACTTTATGAATATAATATTCCATATGACTGTTATTCTCTTTAAGGATATGTGTCCAAAATACCACTCTTTCCTTACTTATTGAATTACCCGCCTGCTTCATAATTATCCTTTCCACTTTGGATTGCAGCTTTTTGCTTGTGTTATGTATAAGAGCCTTAACTGTGTAGCTCTAAAATATCCTGTCAAATCTGGTAATCCTAAACTTTCTTATTCTATTGGAAGGAATAACTTGTCCCACTTGACTTTTGCCCTTTTCCTCTCCCAAATAAAATTCTTCAGGTCCTTATTACTTACTGTCAACAACTTCCCCCTTGGTTGATAAAAGTATGCCTAACCTGTGTATAAAACAAAAGGGACTAAAAACATTTTACTGCTTGTATCTTGCTATACATATCCATAGGGAAGAGCTTCCAGTTTCTCAATGTTTGCATTATCTTTTGTTAGTCTCTTCCCACATATCCTTAGCTTTCATAACAAATCCTTTTTAATCCATACTCCTAAATAGTTCATTTTATCATGTCACCATAAATATGGATTTTACTGGACCAGTTCATATATGGGTGCATAGTTTATAGCTTTAGCCTTGGTTTTATCTTCATTAATGTTATTTCCCAAAAAAAAACATGGAACTGTCTCAGAATATTCTACAAAACTGACATGTCCTTTTCCAGTTGCATCAGGCAAAAATAATACCTTTGCAAATAATGCCAACTTTTCATGATTATCATACTAATTTTATTCTTGAATTTCTGAGTCCCTTATTATCTATTCCCATGGTCCTAGATATAGCACAAATAACAAAGGGGATAGAGGACATTCCTGCCTGTTTCCTCTGTTCAGACAAAACTTATTAGAGAGGAACCCTCCCATTTTTATTTTTGCCTCTGATCCCTCATATATCCTTCTAATGAACCTAATTATTGTATCAAGAAATGCAAATGCTTCCATTGCCCTACTCATAAAATCCAAGTTTACTCTCTGGAATGCTTTCTTTGCATCAAAAACTATCAATGTCTTCTTATGTTCTCTTTCCCTCTGTATCATTATTGTTCTATTAATGTTGTCAAATGTTTGCCTCTCCTCAACAAAACTGTATTGGTCCATATCTATCAATTTTGGCATCACCTTTGCCATTCTTTTAGTCATTATAGAAATAAACACTCTATAATCATGGTTTATAATTGAAATGGGCCTATATGAAGCTGGATCAGATGGGTTTTTACCATCTTTAGGCATTACAGCCACCACAGCTTTTTTCAAGTATGTTGGTGCCTCCCATCCTTTTAAAATACTGTTAAACAAAACCTTCCAGACCTCCTAACATCCAAATTTCTATGAGCATATCATCTATTCCTGGAGACTTTCTTGTAGACTGGTTATACATCATCATTTTTATCTCCTTTCCTCCTATCTTAAATTGTTAGTTGCTGAACCTCATCTACCTCTAACCTTGGCATTTTAAGTCTTCCATAAATATTTTCAAGACACTATGGAACATGGTGCCATTATGGTAACAAGTCATTATTCCTACCTATTATTTATAGCAACTTTTTAAATGTCTAATTCTAGCTTTTGTGAGATATGCACCCATTAATGTTTGGTAGGTTAATCCTTTATACAGTTTTTATACAGTTTTTCTTATCATCAGCATTGGAACCTATATCAAATTATACGAGACTTTTTGTTTTAATAAAAACCCTCAAACAAAAAAAACAAACACCTACCCACAGAACAACTCCATTCTGCATCAAAAATGACTTTGATCCTCCATGAAAAATATTCTGAAGACAGCTGGATACAGTAGCTTGAATCTCAGACCTGCCTGTCAACATTCCCTGATTACTGGAATAAATGTGTTCTTCTTCTTCTGCCCGGTGTCTAGTGAATAATCATTTTCCACAAACACTCTGCTGTCAACAACTTTAAATACTTTGGTCTTTAGCCACAGTTTTGTCAGGATCAACTCTTTCTATTGATAGGTTTGCATCTTTACTAATAATGGTCTTGGCTGCTTTCTCACAGTCATACTTGGAACATACACATGGTGTGTGTGAAGATACGTGAAGGCTGCCAGCCTAGCTAGTTAGAATTTTGTAGATAATTCTCTGTCATTGTAAATATGAATATAATCCACGGGTTTGTCCTCTTAAAATGTAAGAAAACTGTGTTAAATGTTGAACTTCAAAAATGTAACCACAGTGCACTCTGCTGGAATAAAGCTGACAAGTCAAGCTTTGTATGACTGTTTGATCTCAAGGCTTGGAGACATAATGTCTGGACTGAGGAATTCCTTCCATTGTTTTGGGACCAGAGTTAATTGCTAGATTTTACACATATAATATATTTTATTGCTGTAGTTTCCTGAACAGGTACAAGATAAAAGAAATATTAAAACACTGAGTTTCTGTTAGCCTGGGAACCAGAGAAGAATGATGTAATCTAAAATGAGTCAGCAGTGATATATTATTTTTAAGACTTTCTCAGAAAGAGAGAATCAGAGCATTTTGGATTTTGCTTGAAGAACATCACTCATCAGTACTCTGCCTTTGCTCGTAAGTTTATTTAGAACTGTGATTGCTCTTAGATTTAGATAGGAATTTAGACAGATTTAATCTAGATTTAATCTAGCTGTTTTCTATATTTATGTCAGACTATTCTACAGTATTATTTTAAGCATTTTCCTGTGATCTCTGAACTCTTGACTAGCACTGTGTTGAACTGAGAAGATTTGTCTTTTGTTTTTATTATTTATTATTAAATATTTTTAAACCTTTCAACTGTGACTGTTTTGTGTAGATATAATTTAAGCTCCAGAGTACATTGCATGCATATAGTGATACTGCACAAAGCTACTCCAAATAAGCTTTGCTGTTTGTCACACTTACTAATTGGATAATAATATTGCACAGTAATAACTGGACACCCTTTCATAAGGGCATTTTTTTGTAGCAGATAAGAGTAGTTGGTGGCAGTGATTACTACCTTATAGCCCGGCAGGAGGGGGCATAGCTGGAGAACCTGTGCCAGCCTTCCTCAGGAGTGTCTGTGTGTTTGTATATAAACCAAATCTCAAAGTGTGTGTGTGTGTGTGTGTGTGTGTGTGTGTGTGTGTGTGTGTGAGCTACTTGGGCAGGGACACGAAGCACTGGTTGGACAGAGAGGGCACTGGAGATTTTGGCTTGACTACACGGCTGAGATCTGTACCCTATAGCTTTGCCAGTGGGGAGTCTTATTGGGGATCTGGAGAGAAAGGGAGAAATCAGCCCCAAACTGACTGTGATCTGTGTGTGCTCTTAAGGGAAATTGTACTTTACTGTGTGTGTATATGTTATCCTTCCCAATGTGGACATCCCTCACGTGTTAGTGGTGAGGACTGAAGCTCCTTAATTACTGGGCCAGTGCATGGGCATCACATATTAATTGGTTGGCAGTAGTGGGATATCCACACCACATATTAATTGGTTGGCAATTGGCTTGCAGTGGTGTGGATAGTAAATTCCTGTAGCTTGTGTACAGTGATCACTGAAGGTGTTTTTGTACTCCAAATCAGCCATACAGTGAATATTCAGAGTTCAGATCACAACTGTTTTGTTTCTTTTGTTAGCTTAGTTAGTCAAGGAGAGCAGGCAAACATGTCAACAGAAGACTATGACAAGGTGACAAGGAGCCAGTTGGCTGAGATGTGCCAGGCTAAAGGACTGGTGCATGAAAACCTGACTAAGGCAGACATGATTGCATCAGAAAACAGCAGTCAGGAGGGCGATTAGACTGGCCGTGAAGATGTACAACACTCAGAGAATGGACAGCTCAACCTTTCTACAGAGGACTTAAAAATCCATCTGGAGCTACAGAGACTTGAGTTGGAGGACAGGCATTTGGAAACAGAAGAAGCAGAGAGACCGAGACGTCTACAGGCTGAGGAGAATGAGAAACCATTATGCCTGGAAGCTGAGGAAAAGGACAGGCAGAGGCAGCGCGAAAAAGAGATGCTGCTCTTTGCCAGAGTCATGGAGGTAATGGGGAAGGACCCCAGAAGCACAAAAGGTCAGTAAATTTCTTCCACAGTTTACAGAGGGGGATAATTTTTATAGTTTCATTCATATGTTTGACAGGGTATGTAAACAGTATGATGTTGAGCAAAGGCTCTGCGTACAGTTCCTGACCCCCTTACTCCATGGTAAAGCTGTAAATGTACTTTCCAAATTATCTGATGTTGACTGTTTTAACTTTAATGCTGTAAAGAATTGTCTGTTAGAATTTTTTAAGCTAACACCTGAAACTTATAGTAAAATGTTTTGTGAGCATAGATGCAAGGTAGAGGATAGTGTGTGTGAATATATTGCTGAACTGAGCACTTATTTTCGTAGGTGGGTGAGTGGATGTCAGGTCACCACTTTTGAAGGGCTGGCAGACCTTTTGGTGAGGGAACAAGTCCTTAGCACTTTGCCTGAGGACATGAGGATCTGGTTGGCTGATAAACAATGTCCTACCTCAGATGAGTTGGGGAAGAAGGGAGACCTATGCCTAGCAAGCAGGGCATCCCTGCATAGGAAAGGGACCCTCAGTACTGCTCATAGGTCTAAAGGAACCCATGGTGAGCAGACCAGACTGCCCCAACCGAATCTGCCAGTAGCAGGGGAAGCCACTAGTCCAGGCACATGTCCAGGACCTAGGGTTAAATGTTTTGAATGCAACCAGTGGGGCCATGTGGTATACAAATGTCCATGGAGGCAAGGTGAGGAACAAAAGTTGAGAGAGCCAGTAAGTGGGAAAGACAAAATGCCGATAGTAGGTTGTCTCAAGACAACAAGGGTATCAAACTACCATCTTGCAGCTGTCCTGACAGGGAGGGATTTAGATGAGGCAGTACCATGTGCCTATGCAGTTACACGCAGTCAGGCTAGGAGACAAGCATGTGGGTATGGTAGCCTGGGGGAGATCCAGACAGACTGCATACTTGCAGCCAGGACTGGTGAGGTGGTTACTTCAGGGAGGGAGCTACTCTGTAACAGTGAGACTGAAGGTGAGCCACAGCTGCTTGTGGGTACTGATGTTCCCTTGGACAGAGTGACTGCAAAGGTAGAGGTGAGTAGTAGTACCCAGGCTAACAGTGAGGCACCGCTGTCAGAGGATGCCAGACTTCCTGTGGAAGGGGAGCTGAGAGGGGTTACAAAGAGAGAGTTGAGACAGGCTCAGCTCTCAGACCCTACTTTGCAAGGCCTGAGGCAGGTAGCTGGTGAGGCACCTGAATCTCAAGGGAAGGGGGAATCGGTATACTGGGACAAAGGGTTACTGTATAGAGAATGGACCCCTGAGGGAAGGCAAGAAGGTGAGAAGATACAGCAGTTGATAGTGCCTAGAGCCTACCTTCTGACACTTCTAGCCCTAGCCCATGATATACCCTCTGCAGGTCATATGGGCATAAAACATACAAAGAGACGTATTATGCAGAATTTCTATTGGCCTGGAATTTCCAGAGATGTAACAGGGTACTGCAGGACCTGTCAGCAGTGCCAAAATGTAGACAAGGCAGGAGACAAGGTGAGAGCTCCTTTGATGCCTTTGCCTGTGATCGAGGAGCCATTTCAGAGTGTAGCTATGGATATTGTGAGGTCTCTGAGTACCCCAAGTTCCACGGGGAAAAGGTATATCCTAGTGGCAGTAGAGTATGCTACAAGATACCCTGAGGCAGTGGCTTTGTCCTCCATTAAGGCAGAAAAGGTGGCAAATGCTTTGTTAGAGATTTTCAGCGGGGTAGGTTTCCCAAATGAAATACTGACTGACAGAGGTGCCAATTCCATGTCAGACCTGCTGGCTTGTCTGTGGAAGTACTGTAGGGTGAAGCACCTGAAGACCACCCCCTACCATCCCCAGACTAATGGCCTTGTTGAGAGGTTAAACTCTACAATCAAGTCCATGCTACGGGTATTTGCAGACCAGTTTAAGGGAGAGTGGGACAAATATTGGCCCCATCTGTTGTTTGCTTACAGAGAGGTTCCCCAGGAATCACAGGTTTTTCATCCTTTGAGTTGCTGTATGGGCATAGGGTGAGGATAGCTCTAGATTTAATTTGAGATGAGTGAGAAGATGAGTGTGAATCTTACAAGGGGTCTGTTGTGGCATATGTCCTAAACCTCAGGACAAGGTTCAGTGAACTCATGGGCTTGGCCCAGGAGAACCTGGCAGAAGCCCAACAACAGAAAAAGGTCTGGTATGACAGGAATGCTTGAGCTAGAGAGCATGCTGTAGGACAGCAGGTAATGGTTCTCATTCCTGTCAGACACAACAAGCTGCAAGCAGCCTGGAGGGACCCTACAAGGTGGTAAGAAAGGTAAGTGAAATTAACTACATGGTAGAACTACTAGGCACGAGGCCAGGGCACAAATTGTACGACATTAACATGATGAAACCTTACCATGATAGGAAGGCTCTTGTGCTGAGTATTTGCAATGGACAGCAGAAGGAGTCTGAGGGAGATCTGGTGACTGATCTCCTCAGTGAGGCATGGACTGACACCTCAGTGGAAGGGGTAGCAATGTCTCAGCAGCTATCTCCTACCCAGGTTCGAGAAATCTGAGCAGTGTTACAGGAGTTTGGGGACATGTTCACTGGGAAACCAGGCTACACCCACCTGGTGCAGCACCAGGTGGATACAGGACCCCAAAGGCCTATTAGGCAGGCCCCTTATACAGTGCCTGAGAGAGTCAAACAGACTCTGAGGGAGGAGATACAGGAGATGTTGGAACTAGGGGTAATTCAAGTGTCCAACAGTCCCTGGGCCTCCGCAGTGGTGCTGATGCCAAAGACGGATGCCTGCACCAGGTTCTGTGTGGACTACAGGAAATTAAATAATCACACAGAGTCAGATGCTTACTCCATGCCTAGGACAGATGAGGCCCTAGAGCAGCTGGGTGGGGCTAAGTATCTTACCGAAAAAAGCCACCAACACTCGAACTTGAAAGCAGTAATGTCCGCTTAAATGATGTCAAAGCCTTCGTTCAACAAAACAATTTAATTAATTTCAAAACTTTAAGTGCGAAACTTTACATGCACTTTTCGTCAGGGCTCCTGCCCCAACTTCATCAGAAAAGACAAACACGCCACTAACTAACACTCTGTTATATAAGCAATTAAAACCTTGTTAATTGATAAATTTAAAACAACCGTGGAATCTGTTTAATCTTTTAAAGTGACACCAAAAATAGTTAAAACAACACAAGTTGGACACCAATAAACATATACGCTCTTATAGCCCGTTTGCTAAAGTTTTTGTTATAATAAAAATAAATATATATTTGATTCAACAATATGTGTTGAAACTAAAATTAAAACCTACTAGATATATTCATCAGTTCATTCATTACTTCTTGACAATGTTGGAAATGTTGTGCTACTGTTGCCGAAGGGCTTCAGGTACAGTGGTATACCCAAAATAAATTTTAGTAAACTCTGAATTGGACCTTCCGCATTCATATTAAAACTTAGCCTAATGAATGTCATATCAAACGCTTAAAGAAACTACATCGTAAATAACATCATAAATAATGATACATCCTAAAATAAAATGCACCTAATTAATACTTTCGTAACTTAGTACTTAAAGTAATTATTCTAAATCCATAACCAACGTTTATACTAGAACACATTTATGTTAAAGAAAGCATATAAAAACTTAAAAACATTTATGCTGAAAAAATCGTTCTGACTTTAACAACACAAAATGCTTGTATATGTGTAGTCCAATCCGCCCTAGCGTGGTATGTACATGCGTTATGAAAATGTGCACTCTAAAAAAGAATTTTGTGGATGTATGTATACATAAAGTGCTTGTTGCTTCTATGTATATTATTATTACATCTCTAAGAAAATAGCTACGGGACTTAATATACTAACCCTCGAACTATAAAGCAAATATAATTAAATTATTTAAGCATTGTTAAAAAATCATTAGTTGTTTTATTTTATTTCAATCATTTAATAAATCTATAAACATTAAATATCTAAAATTAAATACTAACCTTTTAAAACTAACCTTTTAAACTAACATGATGAAATGTTAAAATATTGTTAAATATTATCACCAATATCGAATATTATCGAGAATGCCAGGTCATCTCTCTAAATTTTTAAGTCTCAAGATGCATTTAAGGGAACACATTTCATTTATGCCTGGAAACCTACAAGCATTAGTCCTCAATTGCCAAAGAAGTTCTTTTCTTTCCAATTCTAGACTCTCATTTCCCCCTCTCCCATCAGAAACAAATTGATCTATTACTCTAAACTTGAAATTATGACCTGGGAACTCAGAAATATGTCTAGCCAAAGCGTTATCCATTCTTTTAGCGTTAATGTTATACACATGTTCTCTTACTCTATCCGCTAACTTCCTGTCTGTCTTTCCAATGTAAAACGCTTGGCATTGCCCACAATTAGCTACGTAAATTACCTGTTTGTTGTTACAATTATATTTTGATGTTGAACGGTAATGTTTATTATTTATTACAAACTTATTTCCTTCCTCTATATATTTACAATAACTGCACATAAAGCATTTGTGCATACCTGCTTTTGCTGTAAATGGATGCCCTCTCCTTTGCAAAATCTCTTTCAGGTTCTTACCCCTTCTATAAGTAATTTTTGGTTTTCTAGGTAAGAGTCCGTTAAATAAATTATCGTTCAACAGGTATTCCCAATTCTTCGTCACAATGTTCGATACTACTGTAGAATCCAAGTTGTATGTACAAATGAAGTTACATCCGTAGCAGGCATTCCAGAAGCTTAAAGAAGCTTTGGGAGGGCCCCCTGTGTTAGCCAGTCCAGATTACAGCAAATAATTTGTTGTACAGGTGGATGCTTCAAACCATGGGGTGGGGGCTGTACTTAGCCAGATTTTTTCAGAGGGAGAAGAGTACCCACTGGTTTATCTCAGTTGTAGGCTTCAACCTGGGGAGGAATGCTATGCAGCTGTAGAAAAAGAAAGTCTAGCCATAGTGTGGGCACTGCAGAAACTTCAGCCTTATCTGTATGGAAGAAAATTCACTGTAGTTACAGATCACAATCCCTAACATGGTTACACCGAGTCAGACAGCAAAATGCCAAGTTGCTAAAATGGAGCCTAGGATTGCAAGCATATGATATGTCAGTGCAGCACCGCAGTGGGGTTAGCAACATCAATGCAGATGAGCTCTCAAGACATGGAATGTGGTAAAGTATACTCAGCTAGACCTAACCCTCTCAAACAATGTGGGGGGGGGTGATATGTGAAGATACATGAAGGCTGCCAGCCTAGCTAGACAGAATTTTGTAGACAATGCTATGTCATTGTAAATATGAATATAATCCACAGGCTTGTACTCTTAAAATGTAAGAAAACTGTGTTAAATGTTGAACTTCAAAAATGTAACCACAGTGCACTCTGCTGGAAGAAAGCTGATAAGTCAAGCATTGTATGACTGATCTCAAGGCTCAGTGACATAATGTCTGGACTGAGGAATTCCTTCTATTGTTTTTCAGTCCAGGGTTAATTGCTATATTTTACATATATAGTGTCTTTTATTGCTGTAGTTTCCTGGCCAGGTGCAAGATCAAAGAAATGTTAAAAGTCTGTTAGCCTGGGAACCAGACAAGAATGATGTAATCTAAAATGAGTCAGCACAGTTGTATTATATTTAAAACTTTCTCAGAGAGACAGAATCAGAGCATTTTGGATTTTGTCTGAAGAACATCATTCACCAGTACTCTGCCTTTGCTCTATGTGTAAATTTATTTAGAACTGTGATTGCTCTTAGAGTTAGATAGGAATTTATTCAGATTTAGTCTAGCTGGTTTCTATATTTATTACTCTACAGTATTATTTTAAGCATTTTCCTGTGATCTCTGAACTCTTGACTAGCACTGTGTTGAACTGAGAAGATTTGTCTTCTGTTTTTATTATTTATTATTAAATATTTTTAAACCTTTCAAATGTTGCTGTTTTGTGTGGAGATAATTTAAGCTCTAGAGTACACTGCATGTATATAGTGATACTGTACAAAGCCTTGCTGTTCATCACACTAATTGTATAATAATATTGCACACTAATAATTGGATGCCCTTTCGTAAGGGCCTTTTTAGTAGCTGATAAGAGTAGTTGGTGGCAGTGATTAATTACTACCTTATAGCCTGGCAGGAGGGGGCATAGTTGGAGAACCTGTACCAGCCTTCCCCAGGAGTGTCTGTGTGTTTGTATATAAACCAAATCTCAAAGTATGTGTGTGTCAGCTACTTAGGCAGGGACACCAAGCACTGGTTGGACAGAGAAGGCACTGGAGGTTTTGGCTTGACTACTTGGCTGAGATCTGTACCATATAGCTGTGCCAGTGGGGAGTCTTACTGGGGATCTAGAGAGATAGGAAGACACCAGCCCCAGACTGACTGTGATCTCTGTGTGCTCTTAAGGGAAATTGTACTTTACTGTGTGTGTATTTGTTATTCTTCCCATTGTGGATGCCCCTCACTGGTGTTAGTGGTGAGGATTGAGGCTCCTTGATTACTGGGCCATTGCACAGGTGTCACAGCGTGCTCTTTCAATTAAAAATTCCTGCTGTAGAATACTAGTCCAGTTGCTTATTTGTGCCTTTGTAAAATTAATGCAGTCTGTTCATTCTAGTTTCTCTGGTACAGCAGAAAATCAGAGATTTTCCTTACGTGCTCCGTCCTCTAAATCTACCATTTTTTGAAGCATCTCTTCTTGAGCAGTCTCATATTCAGCCACACTTTTTTATCAGCTCATCTGGATGTCTGTTTAAAGCTTCTTCCAATTTCTCAAGCATTTCGTTATATGGATTGATCTACTCCTTCAGTGATTCATTTATTTTAATCAGCTCTGAGTAGATCTGACTTTTTTTTTTTACTGGAAGACATGGCTTGAACCAAAGCTGGGGCTCAAACCACTTTTTGTTAAACAGCTGCAGAATTCTCCCCAGTGAGTGTTTTTTCTTCACTTTTTCCAGTTAATTTTCTTTTAGGCTCCTTTAGTTTTTCTTTGCAGGCATCTAGGCAGTGTACTTACAAGTCAGTAACTGAATTTTACTCAATATGACAATATCATTGGCTGCAGTTTCTCATTTTCTGTTTTCACAGTGGACCTGAAGTTAATATGTGGATTAGTGTGCAGCCATCTTGGAATTCCAAGGATAAAAGGTTTTATTATAAAGATATGTGTTTAGCAGTAAATGGTACTTGTTGCTAACAGCTACAAAAATGGTCAACAGTGTATCAAAAAATCGTAGTCAGATTAAAAAAGAGTGACTTTGAACAAGGTGCTTGTGCTGATTGACTGAAGATAGCGCTATCCACTATTCCAGAATTATTTGTGCATTCTTGAGTTATAAGTGCAGTTTAGTGTTGCATGCCAATAATGTCAGGGGAATGATACTGCTTATCATTTGTCCTTAATTGCATCTCACAACAGTTTTGCTGTTTCCATATTCGCATGACATTATATCTGTTTGTCAGAGATTGGTTTGCCATATATTGAGAGGTCATGCAATTCAGACAAGATGAAAAAGGTGAGTTTTCTACTTTTAACCATTTCTCTGAGTTTATGCAACCTCAAAGGTAGCATATTTTGAGCCTGAGGTTATAGGGGCAGAGGCTGCACATCAGAGTTGCATGGGAGCATGGATCCACTGGGAAAAAAAGAGTGCTTTTTACAGTGCTGCATTGTTTAATACACAGTGGGTTAACTTTACAATTTTGTGATGCTTTAGATATTATAGTTGAAATGCTCTACATTTTGTCTAAGGGAGTGATTCCATAAGTCCACTGGAACACTGTATTGTACTAACTGCAGCTCTTTGCAGGTGTAGTACAATTTAGACCTTTAATGCTAGCAGTTTATTTACTGTTTCATTAAAAGATACATACATATATATATATATATATATATATATATATATACTGGATATGCACGGAGCCTCATAGCCAATACTTCTCTCACCAGGTATCAGTAAACATCAGGCTTCTAGCTGCAACCGTTCAGTAGACAAGACTTTGTTGGCACAGCTGAATGATCACACAAAATGATTATTTACTCATGAGGGATCCTTTAAGACTTTTGTGCGAGTCATCCTTTATGGACTGTTGTGCCCTGTCAGCTTTGGGCAGCATTTGAAGAGACACAAGCTTGACTTTTCTGAATATAGCTTACAGTTAATAATAAGACCAAATATTTATAAGGAAGCTTTAGAAAATCTGATTTCATCCTATATGGATTTTGTATACATTCTTGGTCTCTTTAGTAAATCAGTTGGATACAGAAATCCTGCATATGTGAATTTATCTCTGTTTTCTAATTATTTTTATGAGCCAAGATCAAACAAATAGTTATGTGTATACAGCCTTTTCGATAACATCTCCTGAAAGTTCAGCATATTATGTCTGGGAGTCTGGATTCCAACGAAATACACAGGAAATGTCTCAGTACTTCCAAACAAGGCGGATTATACTCTACTGGGAGAGGAACTGAAACTGGAGTACAATTGAGCAAATGTTCAAAACAGAAACAATATATAATCTTATTTTAAAGAGGTCTTCTTTAGCAGATAATATTTAAAAGACCTTTGAAAGTGGTTCCTTATACTCTCATTTTATAGTGTTTCACTTAGTGGAACGCCTGCTAACAACTGTGATGTCATAGTCATTCAGTAGTCTTTCTATCATTCTTCAATTACATCATGTATGAAAAATTAACCAATGCAATCGGGCATGATTATGTCATATATTTTGTATACTTTTCGAGTAAGTGACATAGAGTTCTTATGAAGAATCTGTACTAGAGGTGCTTACCATCCAACCAAATACCCTATTCATGGGAGATTTTAACTGCCCTCTATAGACTGGGAAATATATACTGCCTCTAACTCACAGGCACAATTTTTCCTGGACTTTACCAACACAAACATCCTGGATCAGATAGTGCACTCTCCAACCAGAAGATCGAACATATTGGGCCAAGTACTCACCAACAAGGGAGTGTGCAGCACACTCCCTCTGTTACATCCTCATTGGTGAAGTATGACCACAAAGCTGTCTCCCTTGAGATAAAAAAATCAAACTGGAAAACCCATCTAAACCTGTAACAATTAGGAACTATTCTAAAGCAAACTGCATCCTGTTAAGCAACAGTTTGTCAAAATTCATGGCTCTCCCAAACCCTGAGAACACAGCTGCCTATGCGGAATTATTTAAAGAAACCCTGTATAAACATGTAAATGGCTGCATTGAGGCTGCTGTACCTATCAGAAGAAAGCCCAGCTCTAACACCAAAAACAAACCACAGGGGTGAAATCCTTACCTTAACAGGCTATATAACAAAAGAAAAAAAGTTATGGTGGAAATGAGAAAGAGCAACCCCAATAGAGACAAAAGCAATTTGATTTGTAGATTAATCGATTCATAGATTCATAGTAGACTAATGACATGCGGGGCCTTTCTAAGGCTAGCCAGGTTTTCCCTGAAAAAATAATGACATCCTGTATCCAAACAGGACATTAGGGGCCAGGTATTTATAAGCTACCTTTATCCATAAGGGACATGGGTGCCAGGCCTGGTGTAATTTTCCTATTCCCCATCCACTGGTCCAGGTTGCACTTACATTGGGTAATAGACAAACTCACATGGATAGGAAGCCTTTTCCATAGGAGGGACAATCTATGGGATACATATCTATCTCTCCAGCATGTTCTGTTCAAGTCACAGAAGAAATCCAGGTCCCTAAACCTTGTATTTCTTGTACTATTTGACTTACAAATATGCAGGAAATTCAAAAGTGTAGGGTTTATGGATGCCTTGTAAGTTAGGCATAGATCACCCCTCAGCAATCTATGGGTGACTGAGGTACTCTGCATAAGGCAGGTTTGTTACATCTTGTATTCTTTTTGTAAGGAACCTCTGAGGTTGCTCTAATTACCACAAATGCCTGGTCAGGTACATACTGAACAGAGCACTGCACTCCATGATTGGTCTGATAAGGGCAGAGTACAGTGGGATAATTACCTCTTTGGACCTAGATACCATGCCCTTATATGGCATCTAGGTCCAAGAAAGCCATGCCTTTACTTATAAGTAGCACAACATGAAAGATTTCCTTATCACTGTGGCCATGTGGTGGTCAAAAGGGAAGGTGGGCATAATAGTTATGGTCTTAACCTCACAGATACAAGGTACAGGATTTGATTCTTAACTCTGGTTATTGGCTAGGATTGTAATAGTCTGCAGACCGATTGACTAGTATTTACCTATGAATTGTTTCAATGCTTTTAGGTTCCAGACACTGACATAATGGTTAAGGTGTTTACCTTACAGACACAAGGTGCAGGGTTTAATTCTCACATGGGGTAATTGGGTAGGCTTAAAATGACCCACAAGGGCAGTTAGCCTCATACTAATCTATGGACCTAGGGCTACTGTCTACATGTGTACCCAGATCCCTGACCACTAAGTCGACTCTTATGGGTGTATTATCAACACACTAATTAGTTGGAATGGTTGACTTCCCAAAGCGTAGTTATGGATTTCTTAGTATTGAGTTTAAGACCATGGCTTTGGCACCATTTGTTAGTATGGGATAGTTACAAATAGGCTTTCTTGTAAAATGGTAATGTCTGCAAGGGAGTTGATGCTAACTCCCAGCTTGCAATCATCTGCAAACTTAGTCAGCTATAAATTTTCAGTGTTTGCTTCCACTTCAGAGAAATAGACCCAGTACTGGGCCCTGGGGGATGCTGCTAGTGACTGGCCTCTTGGTGGAGGTGGCCTCACCCATTTTGAACTCCTGGGTCCTATCAGTGAGCCAATTGACTATCCAGTGGCTGTTAAAAGGGTTTATACTTAATTTAGTGAGCTTGTCTATAATGTCCGAGTGTAATATTGTATCAAAAGCCTTGGTCATTTCAAGGTAAGCTGTGTGCACAGTCTTGCCCTCATCTATTGCTTTTGTGACCTTCTCAAAGAAGTCCACCAGATTTAATAGGCATGATCTTCCTTTAACAAAGCTGAGCTGTGATGAGTCCAATGTTTGCAGTTTACCTATGTCCTCATTTATCATGTCCATGATGATTCTTTCCATGGCCTTACATATAAGTCTGGTAAAACTTACGGGCTTGTAGTTACCTGGATCAGTGATTGGGCCTGGTTTGTAAAGGAGAATGACTGTAGCCATCTTCCATTCCTTAAAACAGAGAAATTACCTTTCACTACCAAAGGTGGTATGGGTAAAACAAAGTAGTGAGGCAAAGGGTCCGAACTCCACCACCACAACTAATAAAAACCACTTTTATTGTATCAAGATAAAAACTGTAATAAAATCATGTAGAAAATTGCTGGTAAAATATCAAAGTCAAGAAGTCCCTTCAGAAACGATAAGCACTTTTGGTAAACCTTCCTCAGATCATATAAAAGACTGGGACTGAATCAAGCTTAAAAAGAATACATATTCCTATCAGCTTATCATTTGTGTTCCTTTGCCACACATCTTCCATTCCTTGGGCACAAAACCTGACTGTAGACTCCAGTTGAAAAGTGACTCAATTGGAAGGGGGAGGTCATGTTTCATGGTATTTAGTAAGCATCCCGGAATGGTATTGTGACTCATCAAGACAGTGTTTTTGGCCTTGGAAAGTGTATTGAAGACCTGTCCTTAGTAATGGTTGGGGAAAATGCACTATCTCTTTTGAGCTGTCTGGGGGAGTGGGGGGAGAAATTTAGCTGTACCTGTCAGCCAAAAGGTTGGCAACAGCCTCCTGTTTAGTGTAAATTATGCCATATACAATAAGTTGTATGCATTGTTGCATATTTACCTTGAGGTTATGGACATAGCTGTAGATTTGAAAAACAAGAAACTAATAAAAGTCCAATAAGGCCAGTTATGAGGCAAGGACAGCCTCCTAGGCTACGGACAATCACAAGGCCTTCTTCAGTTGTGTTAGTAACCTTAAAGGTAATACTCAGCAGTGTGCAGAACTGGTGGTAAATGGCACAACCTTCACTGACCAGGGTGACATAGCAAATCTACTGGCTGATATATTTAGCTTTAACTTAACCCACTCCCCCCACTACTCCCTGTGAAATTCTATGATAACTGCCCTTACTTAAGCTACAGTGATAGACTCTGAGCTATTTGCAATTTCTGGTAGTTCCTGTAGATAGGACATATTTCCTCTGGGAATGAAGTTTCTCATAATGCTTTTTGTACTTCTGAAATGACTCCCTTATTGTGGTCAGCACCTCTCTTCCCTCCATCTGAGTTGCCTGAAGGAGGTTTCACTTTCCTTTCCATGTGTACTGAATGGTTTTCCAGAATCCCCTTGAGGCTTTCCATAGTCTTTCTGTATAGTCTTTCCAAACTATAGTGAGCAGATCTAACAGCTCTTCTTGGCATAATAATAATAATAATAATACAGATTATTGTGGATTATAAAACTCCAAATGATTTCACTACTATCTTCTTCAGTTATTTAAAGACATGGACCTCCATTATCTTTATAAAATACAGACATATCATTATCATATCACCATAATAATACAGTTGTGGGGTGGGTCTTTAAAACACATTCAGATACCTATTTGAAAGTGTTGCATGACATTGTATAAGTATTATACATAATTTCAAAGCAAGTTAATTATGCTTCACTTGCCTTGTCAAGTTTCACTGTTGTAGTCATATCCAAGATAATGCCCTGGCCTGAACGCATGCACTGACACAAGCATGTGTGTCAAGAAAGGCAGTGTAGACCCTTGTATATGCAGTCATACACAACTGCTACTGGAATAACATTAAGGACCTAAGTGGCAAACTTATCATCCACCAATCCATGACAGCCTGGGTGAAAGCCCACCTGATTGGTTATGTCTCTTCAGTGGTCACTAAAGTGTTCATTACAGTTGGGGAGCTAATAGGCTGGAGACTAGTAGGGCAAGACTGATGACTGGCAGGCACAGAGTGGGGTGTGGGGTAAAAATGCTCTGTTCTAAATAATTAATAGATATCAGGAAATAAAAGTTCAGAAAAGAAGATATAACTGCAACACTTGATTTAAAAAAATATATCAGTATCATAAAGGTTAAATAAATCAATAAAATATTAAATATTATTATTTAAGAAAGTACAATAATTGTTTGCAAACAGCAGTTTTTATTGCTATGCGATATTTTACGAGTCATTTGTATGTAATAAGTTCATGGGTTCATAGGTAGTTACTAGGCATGCAGTCAATGAGATCTTTGAGGAACCTAGCCAAGTATTCCAACTGCCCCAGAGCACTGTCTGATTAAGTGGCTTGCTGAGAGTAACATGTAGGCAAATGAAGGCTGGGGGAATCAAACCATAGACTACAGAAAGCAGCTCATTAACCACTAATAGCCTTAATCCTCTGCACTTACTGCCATAAAAAGTACATCTACTCGCCATAAGGGAATTTAACCCTGGTCTTCTGTGTGCCAGGGAGGGATACTCACCATTATGTTGAGTCTTTCGGCTTTTCCCGGTTAGGGGTCACCACAGCGGAACTCCGGTCCGCTAATGATTGGCAGTAGATTTTTACGTGCCGAGTTGCCAGCCCTGACACACAACCTTCAACGAAGGTACGCCCATTCACGCATGTCTCCACACAGAAGACGATCTAGCTGAGAATCGAACAGGACGATGTCTTACTGTGAGGTGACAATGCTACCGCAGCACCACCACTGCCCCCTATACTAATAAGAAAGACTTGTTAAAATGTTAAGATTTTTGAAACTGTTGGTTTAGTTCTGTTGTTGATGTTTACTGTAATTATTGTACTTTTGAAAATGTAATAAAACGTTATTCAAAAAATAAAAATTAATAGTAAAAAAACATTAATTTGTATAACATAGCTGTTCCATTTTATAAATAATCAGTAAATTTCAACAGTTACTCTTTATCATTCATTATAAATAACTACAGTTCACCTGTATGTCACAAATGGTTGTAATTTAAATGTATTATTTAAACCAAGCTTGTATATATTTTTAATGTGTAAATCCAGAAATCTGCCATAGTAGTTAAATAATTTATGAAATAATCATCTCCTTTTTTACCAAATAACCATTCAGTACCTTTTCATGTGAATTTACAACCTTACACCTTTACATGTAAGTGCTTGTATAATGCACTCATTTCCGAGGTAAAAATGTAGTCATTGTAGTTTTTACTAATTAATAGCATTCTGCTTTCTCTCTAGCAAGAAATCAGTTTCTACAAAAACATGAGACAAAGGAAATATATTTTTTATTTGACAATTTAGATATTATTACACTATATTTTATTCTGAAAGTCTGCTGATAAGTTTCTTCCTTGTTCAATGTGCATGTAAAAAGGCGCAGTGTCCACATCTAACATGCATTCGTCTGTCACACTCTGAGTTAAGGGAAGCTAGTGGGACCCCCACGTCAGGTAATCAACCAAAATCAGTACATTTTGGGAAAAGAAAACTTAGGACAGGTGGCAGAAAGAGGTGATCAGCAGCAAATAGATTGCTTAAATATGTGTTTTATTTTCTAATACATACATTTTCAGCAGAATTTTATCAGATTATGAATTTTTAGTAATATGAAAAGGACTATCCTTATTACCATCAGGTTTAACTGAAGGGCTTCAGTTTGAATCACAACATTAAAAAAATTTCTGCCAAAAATTACTGTGCAATTTTTATGCATGTTCAAATAGTGTTATAATATGTGCTTTTTGTAATTCATCTGTCTCCCTAATCCCCCTGGTTGTAAACGTGTGAGAATTGACTGCTTCTTCAATGAGCTGTCTGAAATGGCATTTTTGACAGTTCTTTAAAAAAAATTTACTCCTTAAAGGGGGTTACTCCAAGAGAAATTTATCCCTAATCTCCTGCTGCTGTGATTCTGGAGATAATTATAAAATTCAAGGATATGCAAGGGTAGTATTGTGCATTTGTGCTTTTGGGGAAATGCATTGACTGCAGTTTTATTGGCTTGGTGTTAATCAAAACACATTTAACCAATATGTTTTTTTTTGTCAGCTGACCTAGATTCATTAACATGCAGTTACATCAAAACTAGAAGAGAAACACAGTGTAACAAATAATGTACAAAATAATTTGTCTTTAGAAGAAAAATAAATGTTCAATGGCTTTGAAAAGGAAAATTATTGAGACAAGTCAGTTAAATGAGAGGCAACTCTGATGAAATCTATAATATATATGGTGGCTCTGCACTTGAATTATAAAAAAGTGAGAAATTCTGATTTATAAATGGACAAGAGAGGGCTATATGTATTTTCTGAATAGTACACTAGAAAGAAATGTAATAAATATTAGTGCAGAAGGATATTTATTTTCTTGAAAATCCAGGTGCATACATCATTAATAAATCCACCTGCAAGACTATCTCATTTGCCAGTAATCTTACAGATCATGTGTCTTGGTATTAAACTTAGACCTTTTGTTTCACAAATAAGGGCACATACTGAGACAATACTGAGATGATGGACATTTTAGTGTAGTGTGAACTGAGGTAGGATGATATATTGTCATATTTTATACTGCATCATTATAAACTTCAGTAACTCAAAGCTGGGGTGTTAGGGGAGATAAGCTTCCACTATCTATAAAATGCTCTAACGGCATGCATCACTAATATCCTCTGACAACACAAGTCCAGCTCCTGGCCTTCATGTGTGGCTTAGTTTCTAAATCAGGTGAAACCATTTGTACTGACAGGAGAAGGGCTGAAGGCAGGTGACTGGCACCTTAAAACCAGTTGCTTCTGCCAGGTGAGGCTCATCAGCCTGGGAAGGCAGCCCACCTAGGAGAAGGTAAACTCCGATTTAAAACCTCCACTGCCTTGAAGCAATACCTAGTCATAGTGAAGGCTTCAGGAGTAAATCCCAAGGAAAAATCTGGAAATGGAGCCCCTAAGGCAGTTTGAGGTTGTACTTGACATCATTCTGGCAGGTCCTGCGATGACATTGATGCCAAGTTGAACTGACCTTGCCTTTTCCATTGGATTACATCAGTGGTATGAAGAGGGAGAACCTGCTGCTGGGCATCAGCTCTTTCCTCATATTCACTTGTTCATGCCTGTGCCCTGCAGAGGATACTCCAGCTTTGCTTTGTGAGCAGTGACCGAACATGGGAAGCACTAGTTACTAGTAATAAGCCAATGCACTCAACTGGCATAGAGTGAGACACTGGGGCTGATGGTGGGAGAGATCTTTTGACCTCATTGGGCAGCTACTACCTGCCTTAAGCTGGGAACCCCCCAGCCAAATAAGTGCTGCCTCACCACAGTCCACTTGTTCCACTGGGTCTGTGGGGTTTAGGGTACCCCCAACAGTGGCTAGTTAAACATATACTTAGAAAAACAAAAATGCAACAAAATAAACCAGCCTTTAGACTAGGCACATGGAACATAAGGAAGATGATGCCAGGCCTTATGGAAGATCTACGAAACATTAGTGATGCTCAGAAGACAGAAATAATTAACAATGAGCTGAGCAGATTGCAGATGGACATTGTGGCTCTCCAGGAAATAAGGCTACCATCCACTGGATGCCTCAAGGAGAAGGACTTTACTTTTTTTCCTGGCATGGGAAGCTTTCAGAAGAGATCTGGGAACATGGTGTTTGTTTCAAATTCAGAAATAATCTCCTTGGCTCAGTCATACCAACAAATATAGGAAATGAGAGACTGCTGAAAATTTGGCTACAAACACCAATGGCCATGGCCAATATCTTCATCCTACTTTAACATCTACCCAGGAAGTCAAGAACAAGTTCTTTTATGAACTTAGTGCTGCCATCAGTGAGGTCCCTTCCCATGAATCATTATTAATTCTTGGCGATTTTAATGCAAGAGTTGGCAATGACCATCACAGCTGGCCATCCTGTATGGAACAGTTTGCTAACAGAAAAGATGACTGAAAACAGACAGTGTCTCCTTGAACTTTGTTCCCAATATAATCGCTGCATAACCAACAAATTTTTCAATGTCAAACCCCACTAAAACGTCTCATGTTGACACCCAAGATTGAAACATTGATACCAACTTGACCTTGTCCTCACCAAATGCAGCAGTTAAGATAGTGTTGGGGTAACACACAGTTACCACAGTGCTGACTGTGATACCTACCACTTGCTCATGTGAAGTAAGGTGAACATCCAGATGCAAAGGTTCTTTTACTCTAAAAAGAAAGAGAGGCCATGCATTGACATATGCAAGACTCATGACCCTCCAAAAGTACACAAGTTTGTTCAAGCACTTGAAGAGGTCTTGCCCTGCCTGGATGACACTGACACTTCCAAGAGATGGGAAAAACTATGGGATGTTATCTATAACACTGCAATATATATCTTTGGGAAGAAGACAGTCAAGTGTGCTGATTGGTTTGAAGCCCACACTGAAGTGCTGACACCCCTGACTGAGAAGAGACAGGCACTGACTGCATACAGGTCCTCCTCCAATGAAGATAACTTGCAGGCACTCTGGTTTGCTCAGTGTCAAGTGTAGCAGGTAGCTTGGTGGTGTGCAAATGATGACTGGCTCCAACTTTGCTTCAGGATTTAGCAGGCCGCAGACATAGGTAACATGTATGCCAGATAGACCATAGTTACGGAGAGAGCCCTGAAAGCCATTGAGCCTCTGCCAACTATGACTGAACTCGATGCTGAGCCCACCTTGGATGAACTCAACTATGCAATAAAAGCACTCTCTTCTGGAAAAAACCCTGGCAAAGATGGTATTCTCTCAGAAATCCTTAAATCTGCCAACAGTACCCTAATCTCAGAGTTGCATGCAATACTTTGTCAATACAGGAGAGAAGGTAGTGCACCGCAAGATTTGAGGAATGCTAATATAGTTACTGTCTATAAGAATAAGGGTGACAAAAGTGATTGTAACAGCTATCATGGTATCTCCCTTCTCTGTACCATGGGGGAAGCTGTTTGTACATGTTATCCTCAAGAGGCTCCATGTTCTTGCAGAAAAAGTTTACCTCAAGTCTCAGTATGCGTTCAGTGTGGGGGGGGTCTACTATAGACATGTTTTTCTCTGGTAGGCAACTACAAGAAAAGTGCAGTGAGCAGAACAAACCTGTTTTTTTTTTTTGTCAGTACTTGTTTTCAATTGCCATTGTAATTTACAAACGTCTAATTTTTCTTTCCAGGCCCCTCCCCTTAAGTTGATATTAACTTGTTCTAACACCTGAAAAACAAACATATGATCATTATTTTCTTTAACATGTCTGTATACTTATCTTCTCAAGCTGTTGTAAGCTGCAGAGAGGCTGGCCTACTGCCCTGCTGTGATATTTGAAAAAGGTAAGTGTTTATTTTCAATTGTCTTCTGCACTTGTGTCTTAATACATATCTCTGTAAATCTGTACAACTGTTTTTAATCTCCTTTTTACTGTGTGATATAGAGCTGAGTATCTTTTATTGTTGTACCCCTTCCAACTTGCAGTGAAATCTTGCCTAGACAGGGCTAGCAGTTTTCTTTGTGAGAGAAAGTAATCAGACTGGTTTAATCTACCTAAGGACATTCCTGCAAAACTGTTTTTTTCATCGGATGATCAGGCTGCTTTCTGTTTTTCTGCCTTTAATAGCCAGTGTTTTAAATCAGAAATATTTGCTTTCTCAAGCTGTTGTAAGCTGCAGAGAGACTGGCCTACTGCCCTGCTGTGATATTTGAAAAAGATAAGTGTTTATTTTCAACTGTCTTCTGCACTTGTGTTTTAATACATATCTCTGTAATCTGTAAAACTGTTTTTTTCCCACCCACTGTCCCAGTTGTTGTATGTCTTGGAGGCTTTGAGTTGCCCGCCTCTGGTATAAAGTTGTTACTGGACACTGCCCCCAGTGACATTACATCAGCTCATTCTACTGTTTATAGTGAGAACTTAGGAATGGCCCACCTCTTTAGCTTCTGAACCTTGAATTACCTAATTTTTTTCTGTCTCCACTTTCTACTATCAAAAAAAAAAATGTTCCTCTTTCTACTTCATTTTGCTGTTTGCCATATTTATTACTGCTTGTTGGTAGCCTCACTAAATTGATGACAGTGTTCTACTGAATCGCTGCTTTATTAGTGCTGTATTTTATTGTTGTGATTTGTGAGCTATTGTTTCAAAGCAATCTACTGATAACTATATTTCGTTGCTATCTACTGCATTTCATTACTGTTTAGCTGCATTTTACTGCATTTCATTGCTGTTTAACGGTATTTTTTTCATACTGAAAGTGCTAGTCTTTTAAGTTAACTGTTTTTCTAAAAAGAAAAAAAAAGTTCTGGGCTTGTTTTATACCTTTCCTGTTGCTAGAGTAGTCGAGATACAGATATGCAGTATCCAGGACTGTTTTGTAAGTTTCTGAGTTCCCCAGACCCTTTTGTGTTAGAGGGAAGCCTTCCAGCTTACCAGTGGGAGTGATAAGCACTAGGTAGCCTATCTACCACAAGAGGAGTGGTTTCTGGCTTTGAAATTGTAGTTTTATTGGCCGTTTGGGCAGTTTTTTCTATCCCTTTCAACTTTCTCTTCTCTCTTGCACTTTAATTAGCTTATTTGCCAGCACTTCATCGGGCGTTTTGTAGCAATTATTGTAGTACACAAGTGTTATCAGCACTAGACGTCCTATAAGGAAACAGCTCCAGTATTAAGTAATGATGACCATTCCTCCTGGCATGTCTAAAGGTCAGTTTCCTGTGCTTTCTACTATTAACCTGGTGAACCTGGCCATTCTGAGGCAGTGTAGCAACTGCCTCATGTACACAGACAACCCTCTCCTCTTACCTCCCATCACTCAGACTTGTGAGAGATGTGCCTATATCTCCAAATTGGAAACCATGCACTCTCCAGCCAAAACCGGAATAGCTGGTCAAGAGGAGAAGGTCAACACCTGCACCACACATCATGGAAAACATAGCCCTCCAGAACACCCACCATCACAGCCCTCACATAAAAACACAAACCACACACCCACCTTCACAGAGGCTCTCAACAGAAATCTACCCAAATAGCCAAGGCAGAAACACACTCGACCACCACAACACAGCACAAACCACAAGACACATAGCTCACCTATACAGTGTGCCCCTCAACCTAAGCCCCCAGGGCAAAACAGCTTGCCCAATACAATAATCATAGGTGACTCAATAGTGAGGCACACTGATGTCCCACTCACTAGGTTGAATAAGGAGAAGGTAACAGTCAGCTGTCTATCAGGTGCCAGAATCCAATACATAACACATGCACTCAGGTCACTCCACAACAAGTACAAGTATGACTCTGTCATTGTCCATGTGGGTGTGAATGACCTGAGATGCACCTCCCTGGACTACATGAAAAGAGACATGGTGGAGCTCTCGGATTATGTGGCCCAGGCAGGTATGACTCTAGCCCTGAGCAGTATCCTGCCATCACCCAGAATGATACCATAGTACAAACAAAAAATGATTGATTCAGCAATTGGCTAAGTTTCTGGTGTCATTCTAAAGGGATCCAATATCTGTCTGCTTGGGATGACATGATTGACAGACCTCGATGCTTTGCCAGAGATGGCCTGCATCTGTCACCCCTGGGTTTCTGGGTACTGGCTAAGGCTCTTGCCATCCCTATAGTGCCTTTTTTAGGTGGTGTTCCAAAGACCAAATTACCATCATAACAGCTACAAACAAATGCAATATGAGGGTCATGCTGCTCAATGCTAGAAATCTAAATCTCAAAATGCACTTGCTCGAAGCACTCCTCAAAATGGAGAACATCAACATTTCTGCTGTAATGAAGACCTGGTTTAAAGCAGCAGAAAGCACCCCTGTGCTACCAGGCTACAACTCATTCCATACCTTTTAGCCCCAGAACATGGACCGAAGCTCCAAAGGTAGTGGTGTCTCCATATTTATAAAGGATATGCACACCTCCAGACTAGTAGCCCAGCATAACGCATCTGAGATACTCCAGGTACAACTAACATTGGGTAAGACGGCGATTCAGGTCGTAGCCTGCTATAGGTCCCCAACCATGTCCCAAGGCTCTCACTCCACATTCCTAAGCACCCTGGAAACTATTAAGATCCAACCCAACTCTCTCATACTAGGCGACTTCAACAATCCCTGCATCAGCTGGGAAGCCTACTCATGCACCAATGCACTGGCCCAGCACTTCCTGAAATTCATCAGTTCCAATGCCCTGGACCAGCTCATTCTTACCCACACTAGAGGAAGCATCATCCTTGACCTGGTTATTACCAACATGGGCAACCATTGCTCTACACCAGTAGTCAATTCCTCCTTGGTTAGATCTGACCATAAACTAATCACCATGGAAATCCACATCTCACCCACACCCCCTGCAAAGGTAACCACCAGGAAAAACTTTTCCAAAGCTGACTCTGGACTCCTAAAAACAGTGGTGGCTAACTTCACAACACTCATGCCTATGGAAAATAGATGTTTGACTGCCGAATCATACACCAGTGCACTGTATGAATATGTATAAATGTGGGTCTATATCAGATTGTCAAAGTTTTAATACTTCGAATCACTAAAGATCAAACTTTAGTGATCGAAGTCTTAAAACTTTGAATTTCTACAAAAATATTTTTAAAAGACAAAAAGACAAACAAAAGGGTGTAAGCAGGGGGACAAGCCCCCCTGCACCCCCCATGTGTGGGGGGAGCAGCACCCCCACACACCCCGCTACTTAATATACCAACTCCGAGATCACTCTACAGTGTAGGAAACAGAAATCTTCTGTTTCCACACTGTATTGCACTGAAGTGTGATCTTGGAATTCATATATTTAAGTAGCGGGGGGATGAGGGGGTGCAGCCCCCCTCAAGGGTACACCCTTTTGTTTGTCTTTTTAAAAAATTTTTATAGGAATTCGAAGTTTTAAGACTTCAATCACTAAAGTTCGATCTTTAGTGATTCGAAGTATTAAAACTTCGACAATCTGATATAGACCACATAATGCATGGAACTAGCCATACCCAACAGACCCAAGATGCTCTCCTCCAAAAAAAGGAAGCCAGTCTGGTGGTCACCTACCATTAATAAACTCTACAACAGAAGGAAGAAAGTGTTTCCGAAAAAGGTGTAGTCCCAAGACTGGAAAAATTCCCTTATTAGCCTCAGCAAAAAGTTGAGATCCCTCATCAAAACTTCCAAAGCCAGCTATGAAGGCAGAATTGTGGCAAACACTAAAAACAACCACAAAGCCTTCTATAGTTATATCAAGGATCTCCATGGCAATAACCAGATTTGCTCTGAGTTACTGCACAATGGTACCTCCTATACTGAGCCAACAGATATTGCCAACATACTGGTCGACAGATTCAGTGCCAACTTTACCTTCTCTCCCCCCTAAAAACCAATCTCAATACCGGAAGAATGCCAGGCACCCAACATTACTGCAGCACAGGTTAAAGCTGCATTGTCTAAGGCCAAGAATACAGCTTCTATGGGACCCAACAATATCCTTGGCTGTGTTCTATATGAATTATAAAGTGAACTGGCACCACATCTGTGTGCCTGTTCACTCACATAGCCTCACCTCAGGCTTTGTCCCTAACGAATGGTGGACTGCTACAGTCATTCCTCTCCATAAAGGAGGAACGACTACAGACCCTACAGACCCTAGAAATTATCACCCCATTAGGCTGATGAGTCTCATATGTAAGGCTATGGAGAGCATCATCATGGACCTAATTAACAAGGATATAGGGAATCTTCAAACTCTAGATCCCACGGAATTTGGTTTTGTTTCTCTCAGACCAATCATAGAGTATAATGCCAAATTTGGCATGTACCTCACTAGACACCTGCAACAGTTGGAGAGGCCACAAAAGTACCTCATGAAGAGGATCCTAGGCCTTAAACACATGTCCTACATGGACAGACTCAAAAAACTCCAATTATTCTCTGTCTCATATCGTCTACTAAGAGGCAATCTCTGCTTAACTTACAAAGCCATGTCTTACCCAGCTCTGTTAGAAATGCTACATCTAAAGAAATCCCAATCCCTTCAAACCACATGCTCCAGAGACCTCAACCTCATTACCACAATCAACAGAACATGCTAGAGGGACAGGTTCATAACCCAGAGACTACCCATGCTCTGGAATAGACTTCCCATACATGTCAAGCAGAGCCCTCTTCAAGCGAAATCTTGATGAGTGGATGGGTAATACAAAGTTCACCCCGGGGATCACTCCAGTGGCTCTACTTGATAGAGGCACTGGGAACTAAAGATTGGCGGCACAATGCCAGGGCACTTCTGTGGGCTAGGCTTGTAAAGGCCCCAGCGCCATTAGCCTAGTACACACCTATGAACCTATATAAAGCATTGTATTCCCTGTTTTTTTTTAATATCATAAATATGCTCATAAATGCAATCCCTAAAAAAATTGCTCTGGTTTGCCTATATAAAAGGCAGAACACTCTAGAGTGCTAAATAAGCTAATCATTTCATCGCACAGTTATAATATTGTTCACTTCTACTTATTTGTTTACCCACGATATTAATATCAGTCCTTTCTTTTCTGTAGGGGCATTGTTTGTATCCTACACATATATAACTACCCTTTCTATTTCCTTCTCTTCCTGACTTTTTCTTGTCTAAATCTATCCATCTTTATTCCCCAATTCACCCATAGTAAAGATCTTCTAATTCCTGTTTGTGATTTAACGTATATTAGTACTGTCTTTACTATACGTCATATTCATAGCATTTCCAAATTTTTTTTACGATTCAAGCTTTTATCAATATTAATCCCCTATATTCTCACCTTTTCCTAGGAGGGGTAAACATATTCCATCTGTTTTCTTCTTGACCACTTTATGGGTAACATCTCTCAAAAGTTTTCGTGGATAACCTCATCTTTTTAACATATCAGTCGATACCTTTAATTCTTCCTTAAAAATGTTATCATGAGACACTATCCTACCTAATCTAATCATTTAGCTCTTAACAAGTACCTTCTTCTGTTGGAATAGATGACAACTATGATAGTATAACAAAATATTTGAATAGGTAATTTTTCTGTAGATAGTCAATTTAAACCTTTACTCTCAAAGTCTTTTGTAATCTCTACATCCAAATAACATAACCTCACCGATGAAATTTGATGAGAAGTTTTAAAACAATCTGTTGTTAAACTAATATATTGTAAGAATTCTTCCCAAATTACCTCAAGTCCTATTCAAAAACAGATATATAATCTAGGAATTTTGTATATAAACTCCAATACACCACAAATTTAGATTACAAAATGTACTTCCTTTCCCACTCAGCTAATACCACTTTCTCAAAAATTGGGGCACACACAGCTCCCATAGCTACTCCATTCTTTTGCTGGTAAAATTCATTTTCAAAAAATATATAATTATTCATTTGTACCAAATTGATTAAATCTATTACATTAATTTCCCAAGTAAATAAATTCCCAACCTCTATAATATATTCCCGTCCTCTTTGTAGTGGTATTGAAGTAAATAAATCCTTGACATCAAAAGTTACAAATAATATAGCCTCTCTGTATAATTCATTTCTAATTAGTTTCAAAAAAATCCCATGAATCTTTCATCAAATAATTTACATTTTTATGAATTCTCTTCAATTGATCAATACATTTTCCCATCCCATATGTTTTTGCACCTCTTGTATCAACAATAAGATGAAGGAGTAGATCTGTAACACTCTTATGAATTTTTGGAATACCAAATATTCTGGGAATTTGAGGCTTCTCCACACATAAAAATGTATATTTAGTGGGTTCAACTGCCCTTGCATAAACATATCAAATAGAATCATATAAATTTTCTTACAAGCCATGTTCATTTTATTAACAGAAACTATAGAATAAGAATCATAATTTAAAACATCATACATTTTCCTGAATAATGAGTTTAGTTCATAACCACCAACTCTCTCCCTTTGCCAGGTTTTATATGCCTTATGTTTTGATCTTTGCAAATCTGTTAGAGTAACTGCCATTCGTTTTTTAAGAAATGAAACTAAGGATTTGTACACTGTCTGACCTTGTTAACTTGTCAATTCCTGCCAATCCACATGTGTGAAAAAAGTCTAATTTGTTGTCTCCTTGTTCTACTGCTGTACACTCTGGTTGGAACCATTGTTCCAATTCCATATCTGTTCAGACCTCTGAGGGGTATTTGGTCTAAAGGGGCATCACTTTGATGACTTGAATCAATAATATAAATTCTTACAATATATTGATTTAACAACAGATTGGTTTAAATTTTCTCATCAAATTTCATCAGAAAGTGTATGTTTTGTCGGGATGTGGCTAAGATGGTAAAAGCTAGCAGCATAATTCATCTGCTCTGCTTTCTGAAAATATTTCTGACTGGAAATATAAATTCCATATTATCTTAAATTCCTTTTTTGAGTGGGATTAACATCATTTGGAAGGATATTATCTGGAAGCATTATTACACATCAGTACTTTTCCTGTCATTATTTTGCTAAAAAAGGCTTCTGCTTGTATTTTTAAAATGAGTCTTCTGAAAACTAACTCACAGGACTCATCATTAAAAAAAGAACTGCAGTCAGTCCTTACAAATATTCAAGAACTTTCAATAAAAATGGATACAATGGATAATAACTGGGAAATTTTAAAGAAAAATGTACAAATGAAATAGAACAACTACATGAGATAATTAAACAACAGAAAACTCAGATCTCCAGAATGGAAGATGCATTAAATAATATAGATGGAAGAATGTCAGAAGGAGAACACACTATAGAATTTCTACTAAAACAAAATACTTTGCTGTTAAACAAAATTGATGATCTATAAAACAGAACAAGAAGAAATTATATACAAATATATGGTTTGCCAGAGAAAATAGAAGACAACAGTATGGTGAATTTTCTTACATCTTGGTTTCCAAAAACTTTAAACTTAACAGAGTCCATGTCTTTTGGTACTGAAAGAGCTTGTAGATCTTTGGCTATCCTGCAATCGAAGATGAATTTTCATCCAAGGTCCATAATTGTTAGATTTTTTTCTAGCCAGGATAAAAAACTGATTTTAAAAACAGCATGGACTAATTTTCTGATTAAAATAAATGACAATATAATAAGATTTGATATTGACTATTCTACAGCAGTAATGACATAAAAAATAGAATTCTTACCATTGCTAAAAGAATTAAAGAAAAGACAGACACATTTGCTGTTTCTGGCTAGACTAAAAATATTTCTCCTAAATGACATCAAATTATTTGAAAGTTTGGAAACAGCCATGACTTTTCTTAAAACAAATAAAATTTTTGATCAAATAGAAGAAATGGACTGGAATAATAGTTCTTTGAAGAGACATACAGAATAGAATGGATGGAAGGTAAATGAGAAGAAGAAGAAACTAAAGGACAAATGAATTTTTATTCAATATAAAATACAATCTATATCACACAAATATAACAAATAAGTTGTTGCTTTGGTTTTAAATTGTTATTGTCTTATTCCAATCAAACCTGAAGAAAACATGAATGTATTCAGGCATAATGTAACTGTGTTTTAGTTACTTATATAAGCTTATAAAATCCATCATTATACAAGTTATTTACTAATAGCTAATTAATAATTCATTCTATTATTTAACACACATCACTTGAACTGAAATGGCTTTAGAGTTGTAATATTCTCACTACTGAGAAATTATTAATATATTTAGTAAGTTTATATTAGTTGCTTATAAGCTTTAAAAACTCAACTGGTAGTGAAATAATGCAACATGACATAGATTAAATTAAATATAGTAAATTAATATTATTTATGCTTTAATTTGGCTAAGAGGTTTCTTGGTCTCACAGTGAATAGGGTTGCATTATTTTGTTTAATAGAAGGTATGTTGGCCATTGTGATTTTATGGCTCTCTTTCTTGTTTATTTTTATTGTTTTTTTCGATCTATAAATGGTTTAAATGATTTTATTAGAACTAGGGTTGTTTTGAAAAATTATCAGTTGTTAAATAAAGCTTAGTTTGGTGACCATTTGGGCTTTCTGGGAGCATCAGGTCATGTTTTGATGAGATGTGTGATATGCATGTGTATAAGTACAATGGGAAAGCTTGGAACTTATTTTGAACACCAGTCTCTATGTTTGAGAGTTTCCCTTTTTCTTTTTTTCTCTCTTTCTTCTTTCTTGTGAGGAGGTTATTTTATGCTATTTGGTTTGACTGTAATATGGGTTGTTTGTTGGTTGAACTGAGGAGTGAGTGCATGGTTGTTTGTTTGGTTTTAGAAAGTGAAGCCTTGGTGCAAGAACTGACTGAAGTAGGGACGTCTGCAAAGAAAAAAATGTTGCACTGAGCTTGTGGAAATTCAAAACAGTTATTTCCCTCTTTCAATTGTTTTTCTTTTTCTTACCTCATCCCACTGACCTCATGAGACCTCATGTGTTTGCTAGGAATGGAGAGTGAAGGGGTGGGGATCATAGGGCAAAAGAAGAATGTCTCAGTGATGTCATGTGGGAAAGGTCATAAGTCAGGTTAAGCACAAATGCTTCCAAGAGTGCAGTCCTGATAGAAATAAAGTAACTATATTTTAAACTTATTAGTACCTGATACATAGATTGGATGATACTACTTATTTAATAAACTATAAAGATACAACATTTATTCCTATGTAATGCAAATAAATAATTGACAAATGCAGCTTTGCGTACCATGCTATAAGTTAGGAAATGTGTATTACTTTGTGATAATAGTTACAGAAATTCAAATGGAAACTTTTATAAGACAAGTTGTCTTATGGATATATTTAAAGTTTATTATAACATTACTAATGGTAAAATAAATATATTATAAACTAATTATTTAGTTAAACTAGACATGCAAACACTTTTAAAAGGACAATTTTATTTTTTTATTTTTATTTTTTATTTTACATTTGTTGACCGGACTAGTCTAGCTGGATATATGTCCATTTTCAGTAGAGGCCCGGGGAGAAAAGCTCCACACAATACAAATCAAATTCACATTTACAGAAGTACATATTTAGAATGCAAATACATTATATTATAAAGATAAGAGAAGTAAATAAGAGGTTGCAAATTTATAAAGTACATAAAGAAGGTTACATATATTTGAAAAAACTTAGTAGAGTTAATAAGAAGTTATATTTAATTGTTGCTAAAGAATACTAGTTAAGAAAAGAGAAGAAAAACAATAGTGTAGATGTAGATAAGAAAGGAAGATAAAGGAAAATGAAATGGAGTAGCAGTTAGGTAATAAATCTAGAAATAATATGTGTTACTTTTTAATGAATCCAGTAATAGCTAGCACTATGATGGAGAGGAAGCATAGTAGTATTTAATATGAAATAGTTTGAGAGAATAGAAGCATAATAAGTTGTAAAGATGAAATATTTTCAGAGATGAGAAGGTTGGTTGATTAAGGTAATAATGGATAAGTTGGTCAGTCAAGTTTAGAACAGGGGCACATCCAATGTGTTTTCAGGAAGAGCTTAAGTTTATTTTTAAACAGAGTAGTAGAGGGAAGTGCGGTAAGTTCCGAGGGAAGTAGGTTCCAGGTTTTTCCAATAGAATTAGAAAACAGAGAGTCTCCAGCTCTATTATTTGATTTATTGATGTATACAATACATTTTTGTGATGATCTAAGGGACTTAAGGTTATCATAGGGGTGAATAAGGTTAGATAAGATGGGTGTTTTGGTAGGCTGATAAAGTATTTTGTAGACAATGGCCAGTTGATTATATTTTAGCTGTTGCTGAAATTCAAGCCACCCAAGATGCTTTAGATTAATACAGTGATGTGTTCTATATGGGTTACCTGTGGCAAATCTGGCTATGCTATTATAGGAGTTTTCTAGTTTCTTAAGGTTATTTTTTGACAGATTGGTAAGTATGGGTGAGGCATAAAGAAGGGTGGAGATTAAATGGGTGTGGGCAATGGTTATTCTTGTTGCAGGAGTGAGGAAAGATTTAATCCTATACAGAGAGCCTATTTTTTTATTTGTAGTTTTTAGAATGTTGTTGATATGGGCTTCAAAGTTTAGGTTATTGTCAATGGTGATAACTAGTAGTTTGGTCGTTAGATCTTGGGATATAAGTGTACCATCATAGGATGATACAGTGAAGTCTATTGGGGGAGATTTACTGGTAGGTGTAAAAAGAAGTTTAGTTTTTTTAGGGTTTAATAGGAGACAGCATTTTGTAAACCATAGTTCTACAGAGTTGAATATGTTTTGAGATATGGAGTGAAGTTCTGATGCAGTTGTGGCTGAGCATATAAGTGTGGAGTCATCTGCATATTGGATACATGTAGCTTGGGGAACTACTAGGTGAAGGATGAATATAGAAAACAGGAGAGGGCCTAGTATGTAGCCTTGAGGAACACCAATATTAACAGGTAGCTGGGTAGAAAGAGCATTGTTCCAGAGTATTGCTTGATGTCTATTATTTAAGTAGGAATGGAACCATTTTATAGCTAGTGGGTCGAGAGACAGAGATTTGAGAATGTGTATGATTATAGTGTGATTTACCATGTTGAAAGCCTTGGACAGGTCTATGAATAGTGCAGAGGAGAGCATGTTAAGGTTTCTGTTGTTATTGATGGTGTCAATAAAGGAAAGGAGGGCAGTACTTGTGCTGTGGGAAGGTCGGAACCCATGTTGAGTGTTGGAAAGCAGGTTATTATGGAGAAGCTGGTCTAGCAATTGCCTATGGATACATCTTTCCATGATCTTAGATAGAGGAGAAAGTAGGGCTATGGGTCAATAGTTGGAGAGTTCAGTGGTGTCTCCTCCTTTATGAAGGGGAATAATATGAGAGACTTTCCAAAGTTTGGGGATATATCCTTCAGTGATTGTTCTATTGATAAGGATGGAGATTGGGTAAGCAATAGATTTGGCTGCTATCTGTAGGTATTCTGAAGGTAGTTGGTCTACAGAAAGAGTACATGGTTTCAGTTTTTGGATAAGGGTGAGAATAAATGATGTGGGGACAGGTTGGAAGAGAAAAGGAGGAGGTGGGTTAGAGTCAGATTTAGATGTTGTTATGTTTTGAGGAGAGAGCTGACAGGCAAGAGTTTGAATTGCTTTGGTAAAAAAAGGTGTTAAAGGCATTAGCAGTTTGTTTAGGATTGTCTTTGTCAGTGCCTTGTGGGTTAGGTGTGATAGATTGACTTGGATGTAATAATTGATTAATACTTGACCAGAACTTTTGAGGTTTATTATGGTGGGTCTGCTGAAATTGTAAATAATAGTTTTTTTTATCAAATACTATGGCTTTTTTTGTTTCATTTCAATACAATACATTTTCAATCTAATTGAACATATTGAAGAATTGTTGGGCTGCTTTGCTGTTCTTTTATACTGATGATTAATTAATAGGAACTTTATTTAGTATATGTATGAAGATACATTTTGCTATGTTAGATTGTTATATAAAAACATGTGTTGTATAGAGGTCCAAGGCCAAGAATACAGCTTCCATGGGACCCAACAATATCCCTGGTTGTGTTCTACATGAACTACAAAGTGAACTGGCACCACACCAGTGTTCCTCGTTGAATCACAGCCTTATCTCAGGCTTTGTCCCTACAGAATGGCGCACTGCTACAGTCATCCCTCTCCATAAAGGGGGAGTGACAACAGACCCTGGGAATTATCGCCTCATTAGCCTGATGAGTCTGATATGTAAGGCTATGGAGCGCATCATCATGGACCTAATTAACAAGGATATAGGGAATCTCCAAAGTCTGGATCCCACACAATTTGGTTTTGTGAAGGTAGATCATGCCTGATCAACCTAGTTGACTTCTTTGAGTTAGTAACCAGAGCTGTGGATGAGGTCAAGGTAGTTCATACAGTGTACCTCAATCTAGCCAAGGCCTTTGATACCATTGCTCACTCAGGAATTATTGACAGACTCACCAAACTAGGCATCAACCCCTATATCACTAGGTGGGTTGCAAATTGGCTCACAGATAGAACCCACAGTGTGAAAGCAGCAGACTCCAAATCAGACTGCTTTCCAGTCATGAATGGAGTCCCATAGGGATCGGTCCTGGATCCTCTCCTGTTTGGGATCTACTTCTCAGAAGTCCAGGCCAACATGGAGGGATGCTGGTTGACCAAGTTCACTAACAATTGCAAGCTGGGAGCCATTATTAACTCCCCAAGTGATGTAGACATCCTACAGAAAGGCCTCACTGAGACCAACAACTGGTGTTGAAACCATGGCCTTAAGCTTAATGCCAAAAAATGCGTTGTCATTCCCTTTGGGGAAAAACTCAGTTCCCACTAATTACCACATTGATGGTAGCCCACTGAACACTGAAGGTATTATAAGAGATATGGGGACACAGGATGAAAACAACCTCTTCTTCCACCACCACATTGACACTATGGTCAGAAAGTCCTTCTATGTGGCACATCTCATTATCAAGGGTTTTGCATCCAGGAAGAAAGAGGTCATCATCTCTCTCTACTCTTCCCTCATTAGACCAATCATTGAGAATAATGCCCTATTTGGCATGTACCTCACTAAACACCTGCAACAGCTGGAAAGGCCACAAAAGTACCTCACAAAGAGGATCCTAGGCCTTAAACACATGCCCTACATGGACAGACTAAAAAAACTCCAGCTTTTCTCTGTCTCATATCGTCTATTAAGAGGCAATCTCTGCTTGACTTATAAAGCCATGTCTGACCCAACCCTGTTGGAAATGTTACACCTAAAGAAATCCCAATCCCTCTGCACCACACACTCCAGGGACCTCATCCTCATTACCACAATCAACAGAATATGCGGGAGGGTCAGGTTCATAACCCAGAGACTGCCCATGCTCTGGAATAGACTTCCCATACATGTCAAGCAAAGCACCTCACTGGCCCTTTTCAAGAGAAATCTTGATGAGTGGACGGGAAATAGAAAGTTAACCCCGGGGATCACTCCAGTGGCTCTACTTGATAGAGACACCGGGAATTAACAACGGTATGATGCCGGGGCACTTCTATGGGCTAGGCTTGTAAAGGTTCCAGGGTCATTGGCCTAGTATACACCTATGAACCTATGAATATTTACAAAATGAATTTACTATTTTTTAATAAAATAAAAGTTCACAGTTTATTAGATAGTGTATAGTATTTTTTTGTTTAGAAAATAGTTGATTTATAGTTGTGCTATGGTTTGATTAAGCTATAGTATAGTGTTTATTGTAATACCCTGTAATACCTTGTAATGCATTTAGAAATGTAATAATTCTATTAATAGTGACATAAATTAGTAATAAAATAATTGAATATGTTGAATGCTGATTCCTGAAATACAAATTTTAATGTAATTAGAGGAACTTAATAATATATTTTGTGATATTATATCAATTAATCTTTTGTTTAAATGTAATTTTCAAATAGTGGACGAGGAACAGTCTACTTTTGATTGTGGCGATTAGAAGGTATGTTTAAGTAGGAATGCTATTCAAACTAGGAGTATTAAACTCCACAGAGGGTGGAAAATATGAATTAAGGTTTTGCTTAGTATTTTATACTTTAATTGTCTTTTATTTGGTGTCTACTACTACTAATAAAACAGGTTCAACTGAAATCTTTATAAACATTATATTTAGATCTATTTACAATTTAAATTTTATAGAAAAAAGTGAAATTATTTATGGTGAACAAATGTGTAGACACACTTTTAATATAATATGACATATGTGAACTGTATTTCTGTTAATGTTAATGGATTGAATTATAGTAGTAAGAGAATTAGTCTAAATAAATATTTAAAGATATTTAAAGCTCAAATTATATTTTTACAAGAGGCACATTTAATATAAGAGGATATAGATAGGTTTAATACAAATTGTTACACTGTACTTGCTAGTTCCCATTATAAACAGAATAAAAGAGGTGTAGCAATACTTGGAAAAATGTAATACCAAATACTTAAAATTGTAAGTACTTATAATGATAAGAAGGAAATGTTTTGTTCAGTGACTTTAAAAATAAAAGGGGAATATATACTTTAGTCAATATTTATTGAATTCTTGGAATGGAGTAAGAGTTGTTAAGCATTAACTTGAAGACATAATACAGTTTTCAAAAGGGAGTGTTATTCTTGCAGGAGACTTTAATTGTATATTAACTGATAAAGATAATAATGCCAACCAATAAGCATATAATATCTGATTCAGGTAAAGCCTTGATAAATTTTACAGATATGTTTAATATTAAAGACATAAATTAATTTTCATATTCAAATTAATTATTTTAACATACTTTTCACACATAAATGATACATAATATAGAATAGAGACAGTGTATGTTTCAAATGATATAATAACAAGATTAAGTAACGTTAAAGTAGTTTCTTGTCCACTGCCAGATCATAATGCAATTATATTTGAAGTTATGATAAATGCTAAAAATAATAGTTCCTTCAAAAGAATACCAGCATATATAACTAATTTAAATTAATGTAAGGCTTTTTTTTAATAAAGAAATTCATTCTTTCTTTTATAGATATAAATAGTACAGAAGGTATATCAGAGATATTCATATTGAATTCCTTGAAAGCATTCTTATATGGTAAAATCATATGCTGGTATATAAATAAGAAAAAACAATGGGGTAATGAATTGTTAGACTTATAAGATAAAGTAGATAGGCTTAAATTAGATATACAAAAGGTAAAAAATAACCTAAGAGCAGAACTTAAACAGATTAAGAAAAAAAATAGTTAGAAAATTTGCACCATAAAACCATGATAAATCTAGAAAAAAGTAAGAGGAATTCTTATTCCTTAAATCCTAAGAATCAAGATAAACTAGCAAATAGATCAAAGGTGATTATTAAGTCTAATCATATTAAAGAGATCTGTGTTCCAGGTAGCAAAAAGAAGGTAACAAAGTTGGAAGATATATTAGAAGCATTTAGAATTCATTTTAATAAAATTAATCAATATAATCCATCAATAGAATCACAGCATATAATTAAAACTTTTATTAAAAACATATTACAAATAAACTATTGAAAGAAAAAAATACAATTAATTGATTAAACTATTTCAATGACAGAGCTTAAAACTTGAATTAATAAACTAAAACTTAATAAAGCTCCACCGTAACAGCTACAAACAAATGCAATCTGAGGGTCATGTTACTCAACGCTAGAAGTCTAAATCTCAAAATGCACTCACTCAAAGCACTCCTTAAAATGGAGAACATTAACATTTGTGCTGTAGCAGAGACCTGGTTCAAGGCAGGAGAAAGCACACCTGCACTACTAGGCTATAATTCATTCCACACCTTTCGGCCCCAGAACTTGGACTGAAGCTCCAAAGGTGGTGGTGTTTCATATTCATAAAGGATGTGCACACCTCCAGACTGATAGCCCAACATAACACATCAGAGACACTTCAGGTGAAGCTAACACTGGGTAAGACAGTGATTCAGGTCATAGCCTGCTATAGGTCCCCAACTATGTTCCAAGACTCACACTCCACATTCCTAAGCACCCTCGAGAATATTAGGGTCCAACCTAATACTCTCATACTGGGCAACTTCAACTACCCCTCCATTACTGGGAAAACTACTCATGCACCAATACACTTGCCCACCATTTCCTGGAATTCATTAATTCCAATGCCCTGGACCAGCTCATTCTTACCCCCACTAGAAGTAGTAACATCCTTGACCTGGTCATTACTAACATGGGTGACCGTTGCTCTACACCAATATTCAACTCCTTCCTGGTTAGATCTGTCCATAAACTAATCACCTTGGAAATCCACATCCCTCCCACCACCCCCTCACCACAAAGGTAACCACCATGAAAAACTTCTCCAAAGCTAACTTTGGGCTCCTAAAAACAGAGGTGGCTAACTTCACAGCACCCATGCAAATGGAGAATAGTTGCATGACCGCTGAATCATACAACAATGCACTGTACAAACATGTACACAAATGCATGGATCTTGCCATACACAATAGAACCAAGACGCTTTCCTCCAGAAAAAGGAAGCCAATCTGGTGGTCCCCTGCCATAAACAAACTTTACAACAGAAAGAGGAAACTGATGCAGAATAAGGTGAAGTCCCAAGACTTGAAAAACTCCCTTATCAGCCTCAGAAAAAAGTTGAGATCCCTCATCAAATCTCCTAAAGCTAGCTATGAAAACAGAATTACAGCAGATAGTAAAGACAACCACAAGACCCTCTATAGTTAAGTAAAGAATCTCCATGGCAATACCCAGATTTGCTCTGAGCTACTGCACAATGGTACGTCCTATGCCGAGCCAACAGATACTGCTAATATACTGGCCGACAGATTCAGTGCCAACTTTACCCCCCCACACACACACACACAAAGGACCAATCACAATACCATTAGATTGCCAGACACCCAGTACTACTGCTGCACAGGTTAAAACAGCACCATCCAAGACCAAGAATACATCTTCTATGGGACGTGACAATATCCCTGGCTGTGTTCTACATGAACTACAGAGTGAACTGGCACCTCACCTGTGTACCCTGTTCAATCACAGCCTCACCTCAGGCTTTGTCCCTACCAAATGGTGCACTGCTACAGTCATCACTCTCCACAAAGGAGGAGCAACTACAGACCCTGGGAACTATCACCCCATTAGCCTGACAAGTCTGATATGCAAAGCCATGGAAGGCATCATTATGGACCTAATAAACAAGGATATAGGGACTCTCCAAACTCTGAATTCCACAAAGTTTGGTTTTGTGAAGGGTAGAGCATGCCTGTGCAACCTGGTTGACTTCTTTGAATCTGTCACCAGAGCTGAGGATGAAGGCAAGGTGGTTCATACAGCCTACCTTGATCTGGCCAAGACCTTTGTTACCATTTTGCACTCAGGAATCATAGAAAAACTCACTAAGCTAGGCATCAACCCCTATATCACTAGGTGGATTGCAAATTGGCTCACAACTAGAACCCACAGTGTGAAAGTAGCTTACTCCAAGTCAGACTTCTGACCAGTCACGAGTGGAGTCCCACAGGGTTGGTCCTGGGTCCTCTCCTATTTGGTATCTACTTTTCTGAAGTTCAGGCCAACATGAAGGGACTCTGGCTGACACAGATGATTGCAAGTTGGGAGCTATTATTAACTCCTCAAGTGATGTTGACATCCTACAGAAAGGACTCACTGAGACCAACGACTGGTGTCAGAACCATGGCCTTAAGCTCAATGCCAAAAAATGTGTCATCATCCCCTTTGGGAAAAAACTGGTTCCCATGAATTACGACATTGATGGTAGTCCACTGAATACAGAAGGCGTTATAAGAGATCTGGGAACACAAGTTTACAGCAACCTCTCTTTTGACCACCACATTGCCACTGTGTTCAGAAAGTCCTTCTATGTGGCACATCTCATTACTAAGGGTTTTGCATCCAGGAAGAAAGAGGTCATTGTCTCCCTCTATTCTTCCCTCATTAGTCCAATCTTTGAGTACAATGCCCCATTTGGCATGTACTTCACTAGACACCTGCAATAACTGGAGAGGCCACAAAAGTACTCCAGAAAGAGGATCCTAGGCCTTAAACACTTGTCCTATATGGACAGACTCAAAAAACTCCAACTATTCTCTGTCTCATATTGCCTACTTAGAGGTGATCTCTGTTTGACTTACAAAGCCATGTCTGACCCAGTTCTGTTAGAAATGCTACATCTAAAGAAATCCCAATCCCTCCACACCACACACTCCAGAGACCTCAACCTCATTACCACAATCAACAGAACGTGCTAGAGGGACAGGTTCATAACCCAGAGACTGCCCATGCTATGGAATAGACTTCCCATACATGTCAAACAGAGCACCTCACTGGGCCTCTTCAAGAATAATCTTGATAAGTGGATGGGAAATAGAAAATTCACTGAGGGGATCACTCCAGTTGCTCTTCTCGACAGAGGCACTGGGAAATATGGTCGGGTGGCACAATGCCTTGGTAATCCTATGGGCTAGGCTTGTAAAGGCTCCAGAGCCATTAGCCTAGTACACAACTATGAACCTATGAACCTATGGAAATGATGGTATTTTACCAGAATTATATAACTTAATGAATAAAGAGACTTTGGTTATACTTCTGAAAGTTTATTCATTAGTTAGAGTACTATCAAATGTTCCTCCATCTTGGAAATATACTCTACTTTCTCCTATTTTAAAAGCTGATAAACATACAACAAAATGTTCCTCCTATAGGCCAATTTCAATCTGAAAACAACATTGATTATAAAATATTTATGACAATATATGCAAACAGAAGTAAACAGTTCCTTCCTATGTTGATAAATTTGGATCAAACTGGATTCATAATGAATAGAAATTCTTATGCTAATATAAAAAGAATAGTTACAATAATAGATTATTTAAATACTACAAATGTAAACCGGACTTTGCTGAGCTTAGAGATTAATAATGCATTTGATTTGGTACACTAGAACTATTTATCATCTGTTTTGGAGGAATATAATTTTTGAATAATTTCATGGAGCTCATTAAACTTCTTTATGAGAATTTTTTGGCTTATATAAACATTGGCTTATATATTTCCAAATCAGTTTCAATTACAAAGGTTCTGCAGGCATGTCCTTTATCACCATTATCTCATTTAATTATGGGACTACTTGCCAACTATATCAGGTCAAGGGTCTACTTCTAAATTTCAAACTTTCAAAATGTCGACTTTCTTGTGATTGAGACCATAAGACTGATGTTTTGAAAGTTTTTTACATTTTTGCAGGGGGGCAACTTCAAACTTTCAAAAAGTTGATCTTATGGTCTCAACCATAAGAAAGTTGACATTTTGAAAGTTTGAAATTTAGAAGTAGACTTGAGGTCAACTATGTATATTAAAGAGATTCAAATAGATGATAGTCTAAATTCTAAAATTCAGCTTTTTGCAGATGATATTTTACTAAGTTTGAATGACTATAATGATTCCCTTCATGCTTTATTAAATTCAATAGATTTTTTTCAGAAGATGTCTGGACATAGTTTTAATTATAGTAAAACTAGGATTTTAATTATAAGTTCTAATTCATATAAAACAGGAATTTCTCTAAATATATTGTAGAAGACAAAAAGTTAAATACTTAGGAATCATCTTAATGTATAATATTAAATATATAATTATAATTAATTATACTTATAGCTTAGATAACATAAAACATTTAACTAATAAATGGAATAAGCTCTTTCACAATGGGAGACTGTCTTTAATTACATTGATTATTCTTCCAAAAATATTATAGATTATACAATCTATATCTCTACCTCTCCCTAAAGAATGTGTAAGACAATTTAATTCTTTGATTTTAAATTTTCTTTGGTTTCCTAACAAACCTAGACTGGCCTTAAATCATCGTATGTCTTGGGCGACTGGAGGTATGGGCTTACCAGATTTGCAAGTATATGTGCTACTGTCAATTATGAAACCAATAACTTTATGAGTAAATTCTTATTATTTTGCTAAATGGAAGGAAAGACAAGAACAACATTTGTTGAATTCAAGCTACTTGATAATAATGCAAAGTAAGAAAATCACTGGGAACTGTTTACAACAAATAAAATAAAAAATAATAAAAATGAAAATAAAAATTCAATAAAAAGCACGTCTATTTTTGAGAGTGGGTTTCAGGGGTACCATATCATTCAGCCCTGGTTTAACATGGGCTGTTAGATCTAAAATCCATTGTGATTCTATAGCCTCTGTTTTCAGCCTGAATGATATGGTACTCCTGAAACCCACTCTCAAAAATAGGCGTGCTTTTTATTGAATTTTTATTTTCATTTTTATTATTTTTTATTTTATTGAATAAACATCAGTAGTAATATGTGCCTTTAATTATTAATTGAATAGTTTGTATTAGGACAACCCACAGAAAAAGGTGGGTTTTTTCTGAGTACTGATTGGTGTAAGTATTTTTTAAAAATGAGATGTTTGTAAGAGCACTTTTGTCTGATGAAGGGTTTAGCCCGAAAGCGCTCACTTTGTTGTTTTTTACTCTCAGTGTTTTAATAAATATTTATTGTGTTCGTACAGCAGCAGTTCCCAGTGATTTTCTTACTTTGCATTTGTTGATAATTGGAAGCACTGGGATTAGGCTAAGCACTAGCTTTCTTCTTGGTACTTGATAATAATACAACACAAATAAATATTAAGTAATAATTTTCATTAGTTGTTAAGAGAGTATTTTTCAGGAAACAAAAGTAAACAAATGAGCTCCTGTTATATTACCAATATGTTAAGCATATTTAAAAAAATCCAAAATACTGCTATAGATCTGGAAAGCAATGGCATTCAGCAGAAAAGCCAGTCAGTCCTTCAGTAAACTTTATTTCAATAAAAATAAGTGCTTTCCTTCACTTAAACCATATTTGAACTTCTTCAGACTCTTCACCCACAGTAATAGCTCTGTTTAAAAAGACTTCAGTAAAAGGATGCAGTCATTACGTTACTTCTTCAAGTGTCTTAAAGGTCCAAACACCCTTTTCTTTAAAACATTTTTTAAAATACATTTTAAATATAAAGCAAAGACAGGTAAAAGACCAGACTATCTTATTTAAATAATTCATTTTAACCCAAAAGGTAGTTAACACTTACTTAAAATATTACCTATCTAGTCAAAGCTTTTAATTCTAAAACAGGTTTCATACTGCAGGAGTCCCTTCAACCCAGGATAAAAATAAGCATTAAAAATGAGTTGCCATACTAACTCTTTCTTTTGCATATAAAGTTCACAAGGCCCTCCCCTCACCTTTACTGGAACATGATCAATGACTAAATATTAAAAAAATGATACTCATTCATATTCACATGTTTAGATAAGGTGTTAGATAAATTCATTTTTTAATAGTATATTCATGTTCATAGATACGTTCTCTAAGTTTCCGCTTAGTTTTTCCAACATAAAAACAGGGACACTTCTGACACTGTGCTAAACAGACAACTTGTTTAGATTCACAGTTAAAAATACCCTTAATATGGTAGGTAGCATCCCTTTTCTGAAATGTGGACCCCTCATAAATAAACTTACAATATGAGCAGGATCCACATTTTGTCATACCAGATGTTTCTCTTAGTGAACCTGTTGTTTAATGTTCCAAAAATGCTTTCAGGTTCTGGCCCCTCCAATATACTAATGGAGGAATCTCCTGGATTTTATTTCCACATCATCAGAGTAATGGTGAGTGTGGAAGAGAGGTGAAGACGAGAGTACAGGCAGGGTGGAGTGGGTGGAGAAGAGTGTCAGGAGTGATTTGTGACAGACGAGTACCAGTAAGAGTGAAAGGGAAGGTCTACAAGAGGGTAGTGAGATCAGCTATGTTATATGGGTTAGAGACAGTGGCACTGACAAAAAGGCAGGAGTCAGAGCTGGATATGGCAGAGTTAAAGATGTTAAGATTTGCACTGGGTGTGATGAGGGTAGACAGGATTAGGAATAAGTATATTAGACAGTCAGCCCAGGTTGGACGGTTTGGAGACAAAGCCAGAGAGGCGAGATTGCATTGGTTTGGACATGTGCTGAGGAGGGATGCTGGGTATATTGGGAAAAGGATGTTAAGGATGAAGCTGCCAGGTAACAGGAAAAGAGGAAGGCCTAAGATAAGGTTTATGGATGTGGTGAGAGAGGACATGCAGGTGGTTGGTGTGACAGAGCAAGATGCAGAGGACGGGATGAAATGGAAACAGATGATCTGCTGTGGCGACCCCTAATGGGAACAGCCGAAAGAAAAAGAAGAAGATATAACAATGTCCAGTTCTTATTAAAAATGGCTATTGGTGTTAAAGGTGGTCACAAAACTCATGTCAAACTCTTTTGATGTACTTGCCTCAGAGGGTTCAAAACTGGGAGTCCCTATCGCAGCTTCCTCATCTTGATGTTTGACATATGTTTCATGACTGTCTACTGTCCAAACCATTTTGGGAAAATATGAATATTTTTTAGAAGCTATATTTAATGATAAATGTATTTTAATTAAGTCTTTAGTTTTATTTAATGTACAAATATAATATCATCTTCTTTGGCGTATATCACCTGTAGCAAGAAAAGTTATTACTACAAATTGGTAGAAAGAGACTACTTCTACCCTGAAGAAATTTAAGAACATAGCTAACAATGTATGTAAAGGTTAAACAGACTACAATCAAGACAAGAATAGACAGAGTCACTTCTTTTACAATACTTGGTTGAAGTTTAAGGAATTGTTAGGAAAAGCAGACAACATCATTTAAATAAGTAAAGTTGGAAGTTGAAGTTATGGTAGTTTTTCTTGTTCAGTAGACACCTTTGCAAATAGTTCTTTTTGTTGTAGACGTAGTTTTATTATTATAGTTATATACTGTTTTACATTACTGTGTTATATATTGTTATTTGAAGTTTTATAAAAAAGAAAATGTATGCTGTTTGGATGTAGAGATTACAAAAGTCTTTGAGGGTGAAGGTTTTAGATCGACTACCTATAGAAAACCTACCTATTCCAATGCTTTGTTACACTATCACAGTTGTTACCCATTCCATCAAAGTAAGGCACTTGTTAAGGGCCGAATTATAAAATTTTTAAGGATGAATTAAAGGTATTGACTGATATGTTAAAAAGATGAGGTTATCCAGAAAAAAACTGTTAAGTGATGTTACTCATGAAGTGGTCAAGAAGAGAACAGATGGAATAACTTCCAATATGGCTGCACATTGAGTAACAGCTTAATTTCAGCTCTCCCAGTGTGAAAGCAGAAACTCAAAAGAGAAAGCTAGTAAACTCATATTTTTGGGTAAATTTCAGTAAATGGCTAGTAAGTGCACTGCCTGGATGCTAGCAAAAATGAAATTCCATGAACCTGAAAGAAAATCAATCACAAAAGGTGAGGAAAAGACACTGATTGAGAACAATTCTGCAGCTGTTCAGCAAAAAGCAGTGCAAGCCCCAGCTTTGGTACAACACATGACTTCCAGTAGGTTAGATGAAAAAAATAAGTTATATGTACTCTAAGCTGATTAAAATAAATATAACATTGATGGAGTATATAAACTCAAATAACAAAAGGCTGGAAACAATGGAAGAAGCTTTAAGCAGATATTCAGATGAGGTGATAAAACTGGAGGTTGAAATGAAGAGCAGGTTGAATATAAGATGGCTGAAGAAGAGATGTTTCAAACAATAATTGAATTACAGGCCAGAGCACCTAGGGAAAACCTGAGATTTTCTGCTGTACCAGAGAAGCTGAAAGGAACAGACTGCATTAATTTTATGAAAGTACAAATATGCAACTGGACTGGTATTCCACAGCAGGAGTTGTTAATTGAAAGGGCACATCATATGTATGTGCCAAACCTGGGTATGAGAAAGCAACCTAGACCTTTAGTAGTAAAGATGAAATCCTACCAGCAGAAGGAGTTAAATCTGATAAAATTGAGGCAGAAGGACAAAATACTAAAAGTGGGAGACAGTAGAGTATTTTTAGAAAATGAGTACTCACTGTACACGAGGCAGAAGAGGAGTACATTTATTCCACTAATCAGGGAATATCAAGACACAGGCATGAGATTTAAACTGCTCTACCCAGCTGTCTTCAGAATATTCTTTTCTGGAGGGACTAAATCATTTTTTGATGCAGAATGCTAAGCGGGAAATGCAAAAGTTTATCCAACAAAAAGTGAACTGTGAAACAGAAGGATATTCTACTTCTTGTTCTTCTGGTAATAAAGACTACAGAGAAACTGTGCCAGTGAAACATTTCCCAACGTTTCAATGGTAAATGCTTGAGAGAGCTAAAAAAAGCACAAGAGTTGACTAGAAGAATCAAGAGTACTTTGGAAATAAAGCAAAGACTGGATTGGGAGATGGGGATAAACAGGAGTAAAACCAGCAACTTGGAAAATGACAAATAAATGTGGGACTACAAAACATTAATTATATTTGTGAAACATGACAGAACAAAAAACACCCCTGTAAATATTGGACTTTTTTGACTTTGTTAAATGTGTAGGGGACTCTAAAGCAAATGTCCGATTTCATGTCATTGATGTTTGGAAGAACATTTAGGAGAGGGGAAGAGGAGGGAGAGAGAATTAACTGTAAGTAAAACAAAATTTTGTTCTTAATGGTATTTTTATAATACATGATATAATCTGCATGCTAGAAAGTAATGTTGTCTCTGTTATTTTCAAGTATAATGGGGATACTAAAGTAAACAGGTGTTCCTGTTTTTTTTTTTCCTTTTCCCCCTTTCTCCTTGTTCAGTTTTAAGAAATGTAGGCACTGCAGTGTAAAAAAAAGAAGAAAAGTCTGGTCAAAAGAGCATGATACAAGAAAAATGTATGTGCTTTTTCTCATTCTTAGATAGGGGAATGACTGGATTAAGGCCCTTGGCTTGATCTATCAACAAGTTTTAAAAGAAAGCAAATAAATAAAAAAGAACATTGAATATAATACATTTTTCCTCTAGCAAATAAATAAATGATTGCAGAAGCAGCTCTGTATCTGTTTTTCATGTCTCCATGAAGATCATCTGATGTTGTATTTCTTTCTGCTTTTCCTGGTTAGGGGTTGCCACAGCGGAACTCTGGTCCGCTAATGATTGGCAGTAGATTTTTATGGTGCCAAAGTGCCAGCTCGACGCCCAACCTTCAAAGAAGGCACGTCCCTTCATGCTTGTCTTTTGAAGGCTACCGCGGGGAGGACATGCAGACTCCACACAGAAGGCGCTCCAGCTGAGAATAGAATGGGAGAACCTCTTGCTGTGAGGCGACAATGCTACCGCTGCACCACCGTGGCTTATATGAAGACAATCTGATATAAATCAATAAAAACAGAATACTTCTTTCTTTCTTTCAATGGCTAGGCTAGGAGGTAATGTTTTCTGAAAGCATTCAAGTGTTTTTCCAGTCTTGGAGAGTGATAACGATAAGACATAACCAGACAGAACTTAGTAGCAGCACAGGCTGTACCATGCATCTTAGCATGGATAACCTTCCTTTTAGGTTAAACCAAGTCCATGAGTGTGGCTGTCAGTTTGGGACAGTTCTTATTAGGAGGGTAAAACTTCAATATTTGAAGATGTACATAGTTTTGTGTGTTAGTATTAAGTTAATAGGTTTTAGGGATGTACTGGGGGTGTATTTCTTTTTTGTTTTAGGACTTTCAATAAAACAAAACATTTTGTAAGATATAACATAGGCTCAAATGAATATGACAGGAAACAACTCTATAAAATAGCTACCTCCCAAACATTAGTGTATGTATGCAACACAAAAGATGGAACTAGATACTTAAAAAAAGTTGTTACACATAAAAGGTGGGAATAATAACTTTTTAACATGATGCCTTCTATATTATTTTTAAATGTATATGGTCTCACTGGTATATACAAAAAAGAAAGAGTAGTAAACTACATTAAAAATGTAGAGTGCAAATAGCTATCCTACAAAAGACACATTTGGAAAGAACTAAATGTGAATTTCATAAAGAAAGGTTTTCAGGGTGGTTATTCAGCAGAATACCTGGGACAAAGGAAAAGGCGAATACTTATACTACTTGCAAGAGGGGCTCCAATAGTGATTGAACAGGATAAGAAAGATAATAATGGTAGATGTGTAGTAATAAGGGGCTACTGGCAAGTATTTATATTCCACCTAAAACTACTATAATGGAGCTTAAGAAAATGCTGGGAGTAATAATCAGCTTTCAGCACGGAATATTACCTATAGATGGGGACTGGAATTTGATTTGCTGCAGTGAAGATGTGTTTGGGGGGCCTGGAAGGGAAAATATACCAAAGGAGGGTAGATTTTTGAAGAAATTTATGAAAATATTTGGCTTGGAAGATGTGAATTCAGTAGTAGGAATTCAGAGTGAATTTATATATTATTCCGCAAGATACAAAAAGGTGGGCTAGGCTAGACAGAAGTTACATTTTACAGGAACACGTGCATTTAACTGAAAGTTTTGATAAGCATCCAATAACTATTTCAGATCATGCACCAATAATAACTAAAATAAAGATGCAGGGTAATGAAATAAAAATGAGACACTGGCACTTTCCCACCTATCTGTTGAAAAGGCAGGAATATAAAGAATGGGTAGTGGAAATTATTTGGGAGCTATTACAGAAGCTAGAAATTTCTTATGAAAATATAGCTAGGGAGAGGGACAAAATTAAAGTGGAGTTTAAAATTAGGGTGGAAATAAAAGAAAGAGAGATATGGTTAAGAAGTAACAAGAATTTTTTAGAGGGACTGACAAATGTTAAAGTATTGCAGAATAGGGGGAATCTCACAGAACAAGAAGAGGAGCAATTGCAGAATGTTAAACAGAAATTAAGGGATTACCTCAATAATATGAATGAGTTTAGAGTGATTGCTGTTAAGCAATTGCTTTTGATAATAACTCAAGAGCACAAAACTTTTAGCACGACTCAGGCAACAGAATGTAGAACGGGTTGTCACCAACTTTAGGGAGCCTATAACAAAGAAGAAAACAAGAGATCCTGTAGAGGTACTACAAATAGTTTGGAAATTGTATGAAAGTCTTTGTAAAGCCGAGAAATATGGAAATCAAGGAAAGGTACAGATGGAAATGTTTATTGAAGAATTAAATATGCCAAGGTTAGAGGTCGATGAAGCTCAATTACTAACAATTAGGATAGGAGGGGATGAAATAAAAATTGTGATTATATATATATATATATATATATATATATATATATATATATATATATATATATAAAAAACAATCCATAGGAAAGTCCCCAGGAATAGATGGTATTCCTGTGGAAGTTTGCAAGCTAGGAGGGAAAAACTCATAAAGATCTGGAAGGTTTTGTTGAAGAGTATTTTAAGAGGAGGAGAAGCACCAACATCCTGGAAGAAAGTGGTGGTGGCTGTAATACCTAAAAAAACCCATCAGATTCAGCTTCGTATAGTTATATAAGTTATATCAGTTATACAAGTGAATGGAATGCCATAAGCTATACAATGATTACACCCTAGTTTTTTGAAAGTGATGCTGTTTTTCGATTGGTTAAATGATTGAGTGTGTATTTAAATCAATGTTTTTCTGCTGAAATAATTAAGTCTGAAGAAGCGTTCTTTGGAACACAAAAGCATTCACTTCTTTATTTGATTCTGTGTGTTTTTGTGAATAAAGTCTCCTTCGCTGTTTATGATGTTGCCTCAAGATTTATTCAGTGGATTATAGTATATTATATTGCAGAGGCACTTTACCCCGAAGACTGAGTTTTATTTTTTTTCCCCTATCAGCTTCATATAGGTCAATTTCAATTGTAAACCATGATTATAAAGCATTTATGTCTATAATGGCTAAGAGAATGGCAAAGGGGTTGCCAAAACCGATTGATTATGGATCACTGTGGTTTGGTGGAGGGGAGGCAACCATTTGACAGCATTAACCGAACATTGATGATCCAGAGGGAAGCAAAATGTAAGAAAATACCACCGCTGCTGGTGGGTCTTGATGCAGAGAAAGCACCTGACAGAGTAAGGTGGGAGTTTATGACAAGGGCAATGGAAGCATTTCCAATCCCTTATAAAGTTGTAAGGTTGATTAGCAGACTGTATGAGGAATCAGAGGTGAAAATTAAAGTGGGTGGGTTCCCCTCTGATAATTTCTGTTTGAGCAGAGGAACTGGGCAGGGGTGCCCTCTTTCCCCTTTGTTATTTGCATTATATTTAGAACCATTGGCAAAGAAAATAAGGGACTCAGACATAATTGGTATGGTAGTCAAGAAAAGCTGTCTCTATTTGCAGATGATATTATTTTATACCTGATAAAATGAGAAAAGGATATTTCAGTCTTGTGGAACATTTTAAGGCAGTTTCAAATCTTTTGGGATACAAAATTAATAAAGCTAAAACAAAACAAAGACAATAGCTGTAAATTACGTACCCATACATGAATTGGTTTAGCAATATCCATATTTATGTTGAAATTATAAAATGAAGTACTTGGGAGTACGGATTAAAAAGTTTTCTGGTGTAGCAGCTAAAGATATGTAGGAAGAGAATAAACAAAAGATAATACAAAAACTCAGAAATTGGAAGCTCTGTTATATGGATGTGTATAGTAAGCTATAAGTACTTAAATGTTTTAGTCCCTTTAGTGTTATACACAGGTCATGTGTATCAACCAGAGGAGAAGTTGTGGATAGCAATTAATAAAAAGCTGAAGGATTTTATCTGGGAGGGGAAGATAGCAAGAGTTAAGTGGGATACGTTGATTCTTCCAATAGAACAAGGTGGTTTACGATGACCCAATTTGAATGGGTATTTCAGAGCTACACAGTCAGTGCTCTGATATATATAGCACAAGCAGAAAACAATAATTCTAAGTGGAAAGGGATGATGATGAAACAGGGTGGAAGCTCAAGAAACAAGGAAAGACTGGGATTTTGTATGCACATCCTTAAGTAGAATAACAATAATCATACAGAATATTATAGTCATAAAGTAGCAGAAAGTATTTTAAGAACTAAGTCATCATGAGACTGGAGAAAGGAGATTCTGCTGCTAGGGATGACTGAAAATAGGGATACTGACAATAGGCAAGAGGGGGCTGGAATTTATTGGAGAAAACTGTCAAAGGAACCAAGGTAGAGCAAATAATTAGAGAGGGAAAGGTAATACAATGGGAAGAGGCCAATAATTTGTTTGGACTGCAGGCTAGAGATTGCCTTCCCTATCAAGGATTGATATGACAGTATAGGCAAAGAGAAAGAAATACATGGATCCTGCATGAAGGATTAGCACTGGTAGAGTTTTTAACAGAATCTAGAACAGAAGCTGCTGTTAAAAAAAAGAATAATTAGTAGACCATATAAATATTGCATGATAACTTTAAGAATCAATCAGAAGATGTTAGAAAGGATTGGGAAGAGAGACTGGATACACAATTCACAAAGAAACAATGGGGGATATATATATGAGTCCCAAATATGTGGCCAAGTCTAGTAGATTTAGGATCTTTGCTTGGAAATGTTTACATAAGTATTTTAATACCCCAAGTAGACAATAAAGAATTTTTCCTCAGGCAGACAGCAAATGTTGGAGGTGAGATGGGGAAGAAAGAGTTAATTGGGAACATATTTTCTGGGAATGTAATGACTTGGCAGACTTTAAAGATTCCCTGCAGACTAGTCTACGTAAGCAAATTGGTGTAACTAAGGAAATACTATTTTGAGCTATGATATAGAATCGGAATTGCCCTGACATAGTAATAAGGCCTTGCTGAGTCTAATTATGGTGGCTGCCAAAAAAACAATTACTACTAGAAAATGGAAACCAAAGTCTAAACCAACTGTACTAGAAGTAGTAACTATAATAACAGAGGTAAAACAACTGGAATTAGGGTCTTTAGAAAAGGGTAGGAGCAAATTACATAGAAAAATTGGTAAGTGTGGGAGCAATACATGCAGAAGAGGCATGAGGTTTAAAAAAAGGAAGAATATGAATGAGCTATGTAATGGATGAGTGACAATAACTGGATAGATTATGAGTGATGTATAATGTTTGCAACTAAAATGATGTCAGTATGGTTTGTTTTCATATGTATGATTGCCTATGTCATACGTGATAATTTAATAAAGATGTTTCTTGTTTAAAAAAAAAAAGAAGAGAACAGATAGAATATGTTTACCCCTCCTAGGAAGTGGTAAGAATATAGGGTTTAATATCAATAAAAGCCTGAATAATAAAAAAGAAACTGGAAAAGCTATGATTATGCTGTATAGTAAAGACAGTGCTAATACATGTCAAATCAGCGATAGGAACTAGAAGATCTTTACTATGGGAAAAGTGGGGGAATAAAGTAGGAGAGAAATCCATTTGTGTGTATAAAAAGAGTATAACTATCAAAAATTGGATAGAGTTAGACAAGGAAGAGTCAGGAAGAGAAGGAAATAGAAGGGGTACTTATAAATGCGGAAGATGCAAACAATGCTCCTACATAGACTAATTGTGATATCATGGGCAAACAATAATTAGAAGTGAAAAATATTATAACTGTGTGATAAAATATTTGGTTTACTTAGTGCTCTGTGTAGAATGTTCTGCCTTTTATATAGGCAAAACAGTGATCTTTTAGGGACCACATTTATGAGTATAGTTATGATATTTAAAAAAACATTAAATACAATGCTTTTTATAGACATATTAAGGACAATCATGATCATAAGTTTGTTTTTCAGGTGTTAGAACAAGTTAAGGTTAGGTCAAGGGTAGGGGCTTGGAAAGAAAATTAAGTTTGGGAACTGCAAAGATAATTGAAAACAAATTCTGATAAAAAAAACTGTTTGACTGAATATATTTCCATTATGCATATTTTAAAATTGAAATAATTTATAAGTTAATAGAAAATAATTTTTATGTTTCATTTTTATTCTATGTTGAAAATTATTTTTAATGTGAGATGATTGGATTACAGTAGTCATGTGTGAACTTTGGTAGTAATGGATTACTTCTGAAGACTTGATACACTAAGACAAAAGCACTAAGCTCTTATTTTTATTAAAACTTTTGTCAATGAATCAAATGAGTTTTTTGGTTATTAGTAGTATTTTAGAATGCCTCTTTGTTGTTTTCATTAGAAAAAGATTATGACCTATGATAGGGTGAACCTTTAAAGGCGGTACAGATGGATGACGAAGAAATGCTTGTTAAACATGAAGTAACTGTGACTGTAAGCACATACATTCATATAATCTAAGACTGAAAACAATAAGATGGCTTATTAATAAATACAGCAACACATTAATGACAGATTAAAATGGGTATTTGATTCAGAAGAACATTTAACATATAACAGTGCAAAAATATATGGCAGATCTTAATTCAGATTACATTTTGACTATGAAACATACAAAAGGAAAGTATAAAACTGAATGCTATTTATGAGGAGGTGGCATTATTTAACATATATGCTGAGGAAGAGAGAACCATTTCATTACTTAATATTTTGAAATAATACATAGTGTGATAATTCACCAGTCAGGTAATGTAATTTACAGGCCACATGCACTCATCAAAACTATTACACAGGAAAAACAGCAGAACATTACAAACTAGAATAAATTGAATTTTTTGGAATTAAAAATAAACAAATACTGCATTATGGTGGCAACTACATATAAGAAAGGTTGTCAACTCACAGTTTTAGTTACTGGACTGCTATTTAGTAGAAAGAGAGAAGTGATACAGAAAACAACTAGAGTGGTAATGGAGAATTTCTGGAGTCATACACCTAGAAGTTATGCATAAGCCCACTTTAAATGATACATTAGAATTAAAGCCATTTTTGAATTATGGGGGACTATATGAATGGCTGAAGTCCAACCCTACAAATGTAATTGTCATGCAATGCTGGTAGCATGTGCCAGTAATTCTGGGAATCACTACATCCCTTTTCTTGACAAATAGCATCCTTGAAGTTGGTTATAAAAAGTTGGGTGCAGGGGGTATCCTACTGCACAGTGAAAACTTAAAATTAGTGTTAACAAAAATCCATGAAACAGTATTTTCAAACAATTCACCTTTCACTTTAGATTTCAAATGTTGGTCTTTGTGTAAATATCTGTTATCTCTGACATATTTGTAAAATGTACTGATACATTAATAATAAAGACAAGCAATTCTGATGAAATGCAGCATCTTTTCATAATATTGGTATTTGGTACCTGAATGCTATATATCAGGAGGTTGCATTATTTAATACACATTATGGGGAAGATTTACGTGAAGTGAGGCCGATTTCTAATTAGTACTTTTTATTCATGTTCAGTGCAGTTAGGCATGAATGAAGTTTACTTAATGTAGCTTTGCTGACACCTACAGGTTATTTAGAATACTGCAATTTCACCGATTAAAGTAAAGCACATCTGGTGCAAAGTACAAAGTACAAAGACACCTTTATGTGTTTTTAAACACCCATTCAAACTATAGTGTTACACTGAGGTCATACTCACTTCTGTTGTAGAATGATGGGTGATGTTTTGTTTTAATCTTGGAAGAAGCCAGTAATGAAACCATGTTGTCCCTGATTTTCAAGCTCAATATATAAAAAATCCAAAGTTAAATCGTTTTATATAATGTATTCAGAACAACATAAATTAGAAACACCAGCATTTAGCTTTCCTTCTCTCTGTGAAGGAGTCTCTCTCTCATTGCATAACTATGGGAAGGCATTGTATAGGAATGCCATTTAGGCATTCTGCCCTAATTTATTTATGTTTTGCACTTTTTGGCCCCCTCCTCTCTGGCAATCATCATCCTTTTCCCAGCCAATTGTTCCATTCATTCCCTATTACCAGAGTGAGGGTTGCCAGGGAGAGACCTTAGAAACTTAGAGATCCATTAGGGGTGGTATGAGTTTTTTCATTTTTTATGGTCCTGTCTTCCATTGCAGGCTGAGCTAAGCAGAGGAAAGGGGTGGTGCAAACTGGCCATTGCCAGCAAGCAGCCCCACCCCCAAATCTAAAGCACAGAAAATATTTTTCCCTGTCTTTAGCAGGAAAACTGAACTTCTTCTGCTCCCCGGGTTCACAAGTTTCTCCACTGGGAGAGGCAAGTGGACCAAACCTCTCACTCCTCTCTCTCCCCCTGCATGGTTCCTCCGGTACTAGAGCTGCTAACTAAACCCTGATCACCTGGGTCACAGTTAGGGCTCCATCACTCTGTGCTATGGACTCAGGTTACTCTGATCTGACTGAGATGACAGCATCTGACTACTTAGCTGCATGAATCACTTTGCTCCATTTTATTTTATTTTATATTTCTTTGTTAACCAAGGTAGAGCATTGACCAACATGCGCTTTCTTCACATTTAGGATGGAGTTTCCATATGCAATATTTTAATAATAAGCACTTAGCATATTAACAATAAACAGTAGTTACAATGCATTTCAATTTAACAATAAGCAAGTTAATTCACAATCTATACATAATAACATGGTTTTAAGCCACAGTGGTACAGCGGTAGCGTTGTTGCCTCACAGCAAGAGGTTCTCCTGTTCGATTTTCGGCTGGAGTGCCTTCTGTGTGGAGTCTGCATGTTCTCCCTGCAGTCAAGTGACCTCCGAAAGACATGCGTGAATGGGCGTGCCTTCACTGAAGGTTGGGCGTCGGGCTGGCAACGTGGCACCATAAAATTCTACTGCCAATCATTAGCGGACCGGAGTTCTGCTGTGGTGACCCCTAACCGGGAAAAGCCAAAAAGACAAACAATAACAACAACAACATAATAACATGGTTTTAACTCTTAACTTATCATATGAGTAAGCACGTTTTGAAATAACAATATAAACAAAATTCACAAGCTATGGAAAGACTGAAGTTAGTTTAGAGAGTGGGAAGTCGGTTGAGGGGAGGGGGTTGCATGGGGTGAAGCTACCTAGCCAGAATGGAAAGTCTGTTTTGTGCATTTCTGTGACTGTTTGCTTATTTATTTATTTATGCATGTTATTTTTCATCTCTTGTAACCTGCCTGAATTAAATGTTTTGTTTCTGACAGTGATCATATGGCTACTGTTGTTACTTCACTCAGTTTCATCAACTCTTGAGATGCTTGACTCCTTATATCATAGCTAACTACAGGCCTCCATCTATGTCCCCCTCAGCCCATACTACCTGCCTAACCAGTATGGAGTCACTGTGTATTAAGCCATGTACCCTCCTAGTAGACTTCAAATATCCCTGCATAAACTGGAAGACATATACATTCTCAGTCATGTATGCACAGAGATTTCTGGACTTCATCAAAACAAACTCTCTGGATAAGTTAGTCCACACCGCAACTTTGGTTCTTACCAAAATGAGGCAGCTCTGCTTTCCACAATTGTAATTTCCTCCTTTGCCAAGTGGATCACAAGTCAAGCACACTCTCTGTAAGAATGAAGCCTGAAGCATTCCTCTGTGCCTCAGCATTCAGGGACTTTGCAATGGCCAATTTACTAAAACTGAGTGATGACCTGGCTAAATTCAAAAGCCCCCACCACTTCAACAACCCATTCCTTATGTAATGTCCTCTACTGCCAGGCGCTGTGCATATGTACATAGCTCTATGACCAACAGCCTAGTAAGAACCTATGAACCTATGCAAACCTATATTCCTACAGACGTACATGTTTAAATTCTTATATGCTCTGTAGCCATTGTAGCCATCTAATCACACGATTTACTGCTATTTTGCTGCAGCTCATTGGCTACTCTAAATATTATTAATTTTTTTATTTGAAGTATAGCTGATGTTAAATCATCAAGTCAGTGTTACCAGTGACTTGCTTGTTTTTGGGCCTGGAGTCATTGTTGCATAGGGGCATTATTAACCAGGTTTTGAACAGAGGCTGGTTTTTTTTTTTTTTTTTTTTTTTTTTTTATTATTGGCTATTTGACTTTCACAGCCTCACTATTTCAGAGTTTTAAGTATGACAACCTTACATCTTAAGTCTATACTTGGTTTCTTTGTGGTGTACAAAAAGATGGAGTTCTTGCACTTAATGGTATTTTAAGACTGATGTTGGAGCTACTTTCTGAGGGCTTGCTGACTTTCATCATTGTTCTCTAAAGGTTACTGAGGTCGTGGGATTTTAAACTGCTTTTGCTACAGGTTTCTGTACTAGACAACATCCTGGATTGCTTAAAATGGCTTCCTTGTCCTCACAGATCCACAGCAGGTCTAATCTACCACTATTAGCATTTCTTGTTTTTAACCATTTGTCTTCATTTTGGGTTGCCACCCTTCAGTCTCTCCTAGTTTTTCTTTCTGCTTTTTGGATCATATAAGCCTGTGCTAATTTCTTTCACTTTATTGTTCAATTTTACATCCATTGCACTTCACCATTTTATTTGACTGGTACTTCATGGATTAAAACCTCACCCAATTATTCAGCTAAGTCTTCATTACATAGGTTCATAGGTTCAAAGGTAGGTACTAGGCTATCGGCCCAAGGGCCTACGTAAGCCTAGCCAACAAGGTTCCCTGGCTTCCGCCACCCAAGAAAGTTATTTTCCTGTGCCACTGTTGAGCAGAGACACAGAAGTGATCCCCGGGGTGTATTTCCTATTTCCCATCCACTCATCATGATTTTTCTTGAAGAGTACTAATGAAGAACTTTGCTTGACATAGATGGGTAGCCCGTTCCAGAGTATGGGAAGTCTCTGGGACAGGAATCTATCCCTCCAGCATGTCCTGTTTATTGTGGTGACAAGGTTTAGGTCCCTAGAGCATGTAGCTCAGAGGGATTGGGATTTCTTTAGGTGTAGCATGTCCAACAGCTCTGGGTTTGACATAGCTTTATATGTTAGGCAGAGATCACCTCAGAGTAGGCGATATGCTATGGAGTAAAGCTGGAGTTTTTTGAGGTGGTCAGTGTAGGCCATTTGTTTGAGGCCAGTAATCCTCTTTGTGGGGTACTTCTGTGGCCTTTCCAGCTGCTGCAGATGCCTTGTAAGGTACGTTCCAAAAGGGGAGTTGTACTCTATAATGGGTCTAATGAGTGTCGAGTAGATGGGAACAATGACCTCCTTTTTCCTGAATGAGAACCCTTTTATGATGAGATGTGCCATGTAGAAGGACTTCCTGACTACTGTGGCGATGTGACTATCAAAGGAGAGACTACTGTCAAACTGGGTCCCAAGGTCTCTTATCACAAATTCGGTGTTAAGTAGATTGCTGCCTATTAGTTCATAGGTACAGAGTTTTTACCAAAGGGGATGGCACTGCACTTTTTGGCATTGAGCTTGAAGCCATGGCTCTGACACCAGGCATCTGTCTCAGCGAGGCCCTTCTGTAGGATGTCCACATCATTTGGGGACTTGACTATGGCTCCTAGTTTGCAGTCATCTGCGAACTTCATTAGCCAGAGGCCTTCTGCGTTAGCCTGTACTTCAGAGAAGTAGATACTAAACAGGAGAGATCCCAGGATGGAACCCTGTGGTACTCCACTTGTCACTGATTTGAGGTCAGATTTGGAGTCTGCAACTTTTACAGTGTGGGTTCTGTCAGTGAGCCAGTTGGCAGCCCATCTTGTGACGTAGGGATTTATACCTAGTTTAGTGAGTTTAGCTATAATTCCAGAATGGGGGATGGTTTTGAAAGTCATGATGAAGTCAACATAGTCTGTGTGAACCACCTTACCCTCATCTACGGCTTTGGTGACTGCCTCAAAGAAGTCGATCAGGTTCAGGAGGCATGATCCGCCTTTCAGAAACATGAACTGGGTGGGATCCAGAGTTTGGAGTTTACCAATGTCTTTGTTTATGAGTTCCATGATGATACATTCCATGGCCTTGCAGACCAGGCTCATCAGGCTAATAGGTCGATAGTTCCCAGGATCAGTGGTGGCTCCCCCTTTGTGGAGTGGGATAACTGTTGCTGTGCACCATTCAGTGGGCACAAAGCCTGATGCGAGGCTATTATTGAACATGGTGCTTAAGTGGGGAGCCAGTTCGTTCTGAAGTTTGTGTAAAACGCAGCCTGGGATGTTGTCTGTTCCCATGGATGCTGTGTTTTTGGCTTTAGAGAGTGCAGCTTTTACCTATGTAGTTGTGATTACAGGGACTCTGCATTCTTCCTGTATTGATATAGGCCCTTTAGGGGGTGGGGGAGTAAAGTTAGCACTGTACCTATCTGCCAGGATGTTGGCAATATCAGTTGGTTCTGTAATTTTCGTGCCGTTGTACATGACAAGAAATACTGTTTTACAAAGTCTCACTGGAAGCTATTTTTGATGTTAAAATCTATCATATCCCCAATCACCTCTTCCTATTGAAATAGTCCCAAAAAGTTGATAGATATAGAAAAAAATTAATTAAAGAGATAAAAAATAAATAAATTCTCACCAAAAATGAAAAAAATCTTAAAGCTCTTTAAATTGAAAGAACAGATTGGGCCTGTATCCATTTAAGTATCTAGCTTTCATATGGGAAAGAACTGTAGAGAATCAGAAGAAAAAGGTGCATTGTGAGATATGGGATGGAATTGGCAAGTTGGAAACATTTTACATGTCAAGCATTACTGACAGCCATAACATCAGTCCTTATAGCATATGGAGATCTTTAATATCAGACTCTAGATATGGCATTATATGAGATGTACAAAAACGTTGATGGCATTTCACAAACCAGTGGTTCAGTAACATATAACTGAAGCAACAAAAGTAGGTCTGGTTCGGGAAATGTAAGTAACCTACATAGAACTGCAGTCAAAACCAAACAGAAGTAAAGCTATCAAGCACATTCCTTTTACAGGACTAAGGTCTTCCCCAATTCATGTCAATAAACCTGAAACAGCACCACGAAAGTCTTGAACCAACAAAACCAAGCAGGAATCCTCGCACACCAGCGTCTTTATTGAGAACAAAGAGCAAAAGTTCACAACTTAAATTCACAACTTAGCGCTTTCTCCCTTACCATAAGGGCATCATCAGAGTTGTGAAGCCATCTTAAAAATCACATTTTAAATATCAAAACGTAATGAACACACCCCCCTTGTCAACCAATCAATAAAAATATGTGTGTAATAATATTAATAAGAGTAACATTTAAAGCATTTAAAACATTTTTAACATTCAAATTTAAAATATTCAACAATTGTTGTTGAAGCGTGTACACCAATTGTGTTGTTAGAAAGTACAAACTGTAGGCTGATACACGATAATACATTATATATTTAAGACCTAAAATCCTACTACCAAATCTCTCAGCACTCAAAAAAACTGTAATATATATTACAAATAATAATACTTAACTCCCTAATAGTATAAAACTATATATTAAAGTATTTGATTAAGCAAAACAGTGCAAGATAAATAATGCCCACCCCAACTAAAAATAATTATTGAAATAGAATCTACCTTGAGAACATACTGCTAACTTTTATGTTTCAAATCATCTGTGCTCTATATTTCAACATACTTGACAGTGAAACATATTCGTTGATACCTGGTGGTCTGGACGCATTTAACCTAAGCTGCCATAAGCATTCTTTCACTTCAAGCAAGGTCTCAGCGTCCCCACTATTTTCTCTGTAGGGTACCCTGTCAATTATAAAAAAAAAATCTTTTAAAGTTTTTACAATTAATACTATGTGTGTAAAGTGCATTGGTGGTTTTTCTGTTCCTAATATCCCTATTGTGCTCTAAAATTCTTAGTCTCAATTTCCTAATAGTTTTGCCCACGTAGAATGTAGTACAATTTAAACATGTGGCAAGGTATACAACCATTTTGGTATTACAATTAACAAAACCAGGACTCCCTATAGTTTTATTGTAGTTCTGCACTGTAACGTAGGGTCAATTGTTAATATATTTGCAGGTACTACAAAACCCACATTTGCTCATCATAGAGTGTTTATAAGAATTTGGAGTATCAAATCTCTCCATTAATTCTTTGAGGTTCCTTCCCCTACAAAAAGTAAATGATGGTGAGGTACCTATAACATTAAAAACATCATTAGATAGTATTCCTACCCATATGTCTTGAATAATATTCATAATGTGATGACTGTCTGCATTGTATGGTAAAACCATTGAGTGTTTCGTCGTTCTCATTCGGGAATTATCTTTACTGGTGTTAGACAAACCTGCTATTAAAATTGGTTTGTATATAGTGTACCTCTTTAATACAACATCCTCCTTAATTAAATTCATAATGTCATAAGGATAGCCTCTTTCCTGTAACATATCAATCAAGTTATTAATTTCTCTGTCATATACAGTGTCATCACTAATGAGTCTCGACAGTCTCACCATTTGCCCTTTTATAATGTTTTTCTTTTGAAAAAAAGGGTGACAACTTTGAAAATGAAGAAATGAATTTGAATAAGTTTTTTTACGATAGATACTAGAGGTTAAAATCTTATTCTCTCTATCTTTCGTTAGCATAATATCCAAAAATTCACATTTGTCATGGTGTATGTTATATGTAAACTTTAGGAAAGAAGTACTTTTATTTAGAGCATCAACAAAATCAATGATGTCTTCTTCCTTGCCTTTCCAGAATATTAAAATATCATCCAGAAAGCGTACATATAATGCTATATTATCTCGATATCTGGATGAAATAACATGGTCACCTTCCCAATCAACCAAAACTAAATTAGCATAAAGTGGGGCACATTTTGCCCCCATTGCTACACCCGTTATTTGTTTGAAGTAATCCCCATCAAAGGTTATAAAATTGTTATTGAGAACCATATCCAAAAGATCAACCAGCAAGTTCTGTTTCAGTATGTGCTGAGTAGATAATTTACTCAAGCTGTTCCTAAACATTTCCATTCCTATATCGTTGGGAATGACAGAAAATAAATTGATGACATCAATTGTCAAGAAAATATAGTTGTCATCCCACAAGGTAGTCCTTATAATGTCCAAACAGTGCCATGAGTCTTTCAACACCTGTGGGGCACTTTTACAAATGTCCTTACAGTGAAAATCAATATATGCGGCCATTGTTTCAGTTTTTGAACATCTTGCTGAAACTATAGGTCGAAAAGGCGGGTTGGCCATAGATTTATGTATTTTAGGTATACCGAATATGGAGGGAATAACTGGTGAATTCACCACCAGGAAATCATATTCATCCTTATCCAGTATTCCCTCCATATACCACTCATAAATTTGCCACTTCAGTTTCGTATAAGCCTTATATACATCATATTTAGATACTCTCAGATAAGTAGATATATCATTAAGTAACTCCAACATACTACTGCTGTAATCAGTGGAAGTCATTATAACAACTCCCCCACCCTTGTCTGGCTTCATCACCCTATGAGTGTTAGAGGAAGTTAATTTTTGTAAACAAAACCTCTCACCCTGGGTGAGGTTATCATTCCAATTGTGACTGTATTTAAAATATCTCCTTAAATAAGTTTCACAAATCTGCTCAAACATATGAATATTAGGGTTAGATGGGGGAATAAATGTACCTTTTCTCTTTAGTGTAGGCATATCATAGGTTGTCTGCCCTGGTTAGAAAAAAACAATTTCAAATTTAACTCTCTGGAAAACAACTTCAAAGACATCAAAATTGTTGCTATATCATGTTTAAAAGATGGGACAAATGAAAAGCCCTTTGCACATAAACTAATAAAATCATCACTGAGTATCAACTCACTATAATTATAAATACAAAAGTTCCCTTTTTTGATAATATTGATTTGTTTCTCTTGTTCAGTGTCTATAACCTGGTTAATCACATTGTTAAACCTGTTATTGCAACTTATTTTAACAAAATCAAAATTTGTACTCAAGGATGCTACTGAGTCCATAGTATTCATATTAATGCCAGCACTGTTTTCACTACCAGTCAATAAAAAACACGAAATATCATTAAATGTCAGAGGCAGTTGATAATGGTATGTAACGGCTACATCATCATGATCATTTAATTGTGGCGTCTCAACCAATTCTGCCTGTTTTGTGGGTTGGTAGCTCTGCCCCTGTTGGAATGGGCTTTTGTACCCACAAACTGTCTCTCGCGAATCCGTTCGGAATGCCTCACAGGCTGGGGCTCTAAAAAATCATCCTGCTCCTCAAACAGTTCTATATCAGAAGCCCCTTCTACCAAGTCATCATGAGTGTTTAGAGAAAAAGATGTAATGCGCCATTTGGGTGCATTCAATTTCATATGACTGTCACAAAGCATTTTAAAAGATTTAAAATGAGTGTAAACTTTTTTCTCAGCATAATCATGCTTGTCTCTGTTTAGTTTACTAAGTTTCACATCAAGACCTTTCTTAACAAATGTTTCAGCGTCACTAAGAATACACTCATACTTCTGCTTGTTGAACTCAAACATAAGGTCTTTAGTAATATTATTGTTAAAGCAAGATCATCTTTAAGCTTAGCCAACTTGTTGTTGTTGTTGCGTATGATAAGTTTCATAAGGTCTATACCTGTATTGTTGAATAATGCAAGCAATTCTTCAAAGATCTCCGTGTCCAATTCGAAGCCCATGGGTAACCTGAATACCCGTAAGCCCTTCGGCACCTGCTTCAATTCAATGGATCTTTCTAGGAAAACGTTATCCATTTGCAAAGACTTATAGTGTCGCAACACCTTTTCAAATTGAGCTAGTTGTTCTCGTAACGAACCTAGTCCGGCAACCGGAACTGGAGTCTCATCTCTTGAACCAATCCTCGGTGGATCCAGCAAATTCGAAAAACTAGTTTTAAGTTCATTGGTTGGATGGTTAGATGAGCAGGCCTGTGCTACGCCCGTCTTAGCGTTGCCATTGATTCCATTGTTGCAGTCAACACCAAAATTTAACACACTCGTGGATGGAGGTGTGTGTAAAGTGTAAATACCAGCAAGTGAATCCGTGAGCGTAACATCTAGGTTAGTTCCTGAACCATCGGAATTCACGTTGTTCGCACTATCCGTAGTCTTAGTATGCAACATTTTTATAAGCTTCTGAGTAATGTCCACATATTGACACATAAGTTGCTCCATAGAATTCCCAAAAAAGACACCAATTAAATGCAAATTCCGACTAGGCAACCAAGTATGTCAATAAACCTGAAACAGCACCACGAAAGTCTTGAACCAACAGAGTTGTGAAGCCATATTAAAAATCACATTTTAAATATCAAAACGTAATGAACACACCCCCCCTTGTCAACCAGTTTTTTTGAGTGCTGAGAGATTTGGTAGTAGGATTTTAGGTCTTAAATATATAATGTATTACCGTGTATCAGCCTACAGTTTGTACTTTCTAACAACACAATTGGTGTACACGCTTCAACAACAATTGTTGAATATTTTAAATTTGAATGTTAAAAATGTTTTAAATGCTTTAAATGTTACTCTTATTAGTATTATTACACACATATTTTTTATTGATTGGTTGACAAGGGGGGTGTGTTCATTACGTTTTGATATTTAAAATGTGATTTTTAAGATGGCTTCACAACTCTGATGATGCCCTTATGGTAAGGGAGAAAGCGCTAAGTTGTGAATTTAAGTTGTGAACTTTTGCTCTTTGTTCTCAATAAAGACGCTGGTGTGTGAGGATTCCTGCTTGGTTTTGTTGGTTCAAGACTTCCCCAATTCATAACTGTGACTTCCTTTGCCTGTAACTCTGCCTGTGACAAACGATTATTGATTATTGATAGGCATACTAAGTGCTTAATCTGTCTACATCTGAGTCATGAGATTGAGAAGTCCTCTGTATTTACTTTTAATAGCACACAGTGAACAGAATAAAAAGTGGACTTCAAGATTTCCTTATGTTGTCTAATGCTTCTCTTCTTCCTACCCTTTGAGACCTTTCATATCTTCCTTTCTTTCCTCATCTTTGAAACTATTTAAAGAGGACAGAAATAAAGCTAAAAAGCACAGATAGTCTATTGTAAAAGCCAAATTTTAACTGAAGCCTAAAGGGGAAAAACAGTTTGATTTTTAAGCAAATAAAAAGCTTTATTTTATTTTTATTTATTTATTTTATTTTATTGAAGCCTAAAGGGGAAAAAACAGTTTGATTTTTAAGCAAATAAAAAGCTTTATTTGTAATCTGCTACTGGTAAGATATCTGTGTCAGATAAAAGAGTTTCTGAAGTGTTATTAAGCTTTTTGACTAAGATTATTTTTATTCTATGGGGCAACTCCACCATTGTTAGTTTTCTCTTTCTACCCTCAGACATTGGTTCTACCAGTGCATGTCAATCTGTCATCAGACCTGCTGATGTCAGCTTACCTGGTGACAATGAAGTCAGCATCAGTCCTTTAGTACTGAATTATACTAATGTCAGTTTGGCAAGTATCAGTTCTGACAGTTTTGGTCATGACAGTTATACAGGTCTATATTTATTTGTTTTTATTTATTTAATATTTGTTAACCAGGAAAGTCGGAATGGACACAGGTCCTTTTTCAATAGAGGCCTGGGGAGAAAAGCTCCACATACAGTATAGAAGTTTCAGATACAAATGATATTTCCAATTACAAATATAAAAAAAGTAGAACGTGTGAAATTAAACACAACAAGATAAAACATGAATGTATACATGTACAGGTTACAGTATATACAAAAATGCAAATTATAAGTTGTATACTTTGTGGTCTGTGGTAACCCATAGCTTACATAGATTTCTGTGATACAAGATCTGTTAAAGTGTTAAATACTGTTCTAGATACGAGAGTTACTGTACACACAGAGTTCATAGTCATGTTGAGATGAAGAGATTAGAGTCTCAGAAGACTGAGGTTAGTAGTTTGGTAGTATAACTCACATAAGTGGGTTAGAAGTCTTTAGAAATTGAGGGCTGGAGCAGGAGCATATCCATGTATCTGCCAGATGACTTGTTAACAAATGTTTAAAGTTTGTTAAGGAGGTGTGGGATTTAAGTATGAGTTGGAGAATAGAGAATCACCAGCTGTGTTGTTGGCTTTAGTCACTTGTAATAATAATTTATTACTAGAGTGGAGTGTTCTAGTATTTGATTGTGGAAGTATCAAATTTTGAAGGGTGGGGGTTTTGTCAGGTTGGTGAAGGATTTTGGGGGCAAAAATCAATTGGTTATAGAGGAGGAGTTGGGAAAGTTCAAGCTAATGGTGCTGTTTAAGAGCTGAACCATGATGCATCCTGAAAGGAGAATCCATGGTAAACCTGGCTATTTTATTGTAGCAGGAATCGAGTTTGACCATTTCTTTCACTTTTTTCTCAAGTTTGTGAGTATTGGGGAGGTGTATAGGAGTGTAGATATGAGATGGGTACGTGCAATGGTGGATTTGGCCTGTTTAGTGAGGAATTGCTTATTTCGATATAGAATACCCAATTTCTAATACACTTTCTTTATGGTCTGGGAGATATGGACGTCAAACTTCATATTACAGTCGATTTTATGTAACAGGAGTAATTATGGTTTTATTTTTGGAGAAAATATTGAAGGAGCAAATAGATGTGGTAGATCTTGTTGGGTTAAACAAGAGAAGTTTTGTTTTGTTGGGGTTTTGAATTAGATTGGAGTTGGTGAGCCATGTTGCAAGTGACAGAAAGGAATATTGTGCAATAGAATGGAGCTGCTGCAGGGGGGGGGAGGCAGAACAGATCAAGGTAGTCATGTACATATTGAATAACAGTGATGTGAAGAGAGGAGGAATGTAGATTGTTAGTAAAAAACGAGAAGAATAGGGGCCCTAAAATGGACCCCTGGGAAACACCTATTGTAACAGAAAGAAGAGGGGAAGAGGTTGTTTTGCCATTTGACAGCCTGTTGATGACCTGATAAATAGCTCTGGAACCAAGTGATAGTGGGTTGACTTATATTAAACACAGAGAGAGTTTCAATAAGTTTAGTATGTGTGACCATGTCAAAAGCCTTGGAAAGGTCAAGAAAGATAGCAGATGCAAATTTCCCGTTGTTTCTGTGTTGCTTTGCCATGTTGGTGAAATACATTAAGGCAGTAGTAGTGCTATGAAAGGGATGGAAGCTATGCTACGTATTTGATAATAGTTTATGTGTGTGTAAGTGATCCATAACTTGTTTATGAATGCATCTTTCTAGGATTTTGGGTAGGGGAGATAATATGGCTATTGGACGATAGTTTGTCAATTCCATATAATTACCACCTTTGTGAAAGAGTATTGTGTGGGAGAATTTCCATATCTCTGGGACTTTATTTTCGGATATGTATCTATTGATTAGAATGGATACAGGACAGACTATTGAGTTGGCAGCAATCTGTAGGAATTCTGCTGAGAGTTTTGTCTGCAGCCAGGGTTGTCGGTTTTAGTTTTTTTAGCAGTTTTTTATGCTATCGATGGAAGGGGAAGGAGTTGTGGTTGATGATTTTCTTAGGTAGTTCAGTGGAAGAGTTAGAGCTTTGAAGATTAGATAAGGCAAGTATAGTTTCAGTGAAGTATTTGTTGAATTGGGTAGCTATCCTTTCAGGGGTGTTATTGATGGGGAGGGTGTAGCTGAATTTCCTGGATGGAGAACATTATTAATAGCTGCCCAACATTTTTGAGCATTTTTTGGTGCTTCATTTGTATATGTTGGTAGTAATTAATTTTATCCAATTTAATCCATTTTTTAGCTTTATTACAGAGCTCTAAGTATGATTGTCTTGATATTAGTGTCCTAGTCGCCTGAGAGTGGTTCCAGGCTTTGTCTCTGATTATTTGTAGGAAACTAGTCTCTTCAGTCAGCCAAGGAGTGGACTTTGTTTTGGTCCTAATAGATTTGGGAGGTGCATGTGTGTTCAGGATATTTAAAAAAAACTAGTACCTCATCTAAGGGGAGTAGCTTTAATGGTGTCCAGTTACACGTTTGTAGTGCCGATAAGAAGTTGGTGATGTTAAAATGTTTTTTTTTTGCTTCTAATTAGATTGTTTGCAGTATGTTTGTTATAATGAAACCTAGCCCTTATTAAGTAGGTGGGCTGATGGTCACTCAGGCTATCAGGGAGGCAGCCAGACTGATAGGAGAGGGTAAGTCTATTTGTTAGTATCCAGTTGAGGGTTGATTCCTTTTGGGTTACCTTATCTATTATTGTGGTGGATTGGATGACCTGAGTAAAGCCATAAATGTTGATAAAATTTGTTGGGTTTTGAGACAAGCAAGACAATCAGTCAATACTGAAGTCACCCATGATGATAGTTTCATGTGGTATTGAGATGGATGTCCAGTGCAGTATATTTTCCAGGGCAGATATATTATTACCTGGAGGGATGTAATATCCAAGTATGTTAATGAGTTCTTTTGAGTTAATTTTTAGTTTGGAGAATAATATTTCTGCATTGTTGAAGTTGGGAAAGGTTGGATCACAAACGTTTACATTTAGATTGTTTTAAATAGAATTGCTCTTCCAGGAAATTTGCAGACGACCTTGAGACCAACTGTGTAGACTTCAATTTTCCTTTCCTTGTGAATATTCTGGAATTTCCAATCTGTCATGCCCCCTCTACCTCTTCCATCTTCACCATTTAGATAGATACTGTCACTGCCTCAGGTAAAAATGCCTGCTCTATCTCAAAGACATGAATTCTCTGGAATAACAGTCTTTACCTCCCATGAGGCCTATGACTTGTGCCCAGAAGACATACCACTTGGAACTGGAGCTAGACCACCAACTAAGAATATGGAGAAGAAGGACAGAGGTGCCTCTTCTCCCTCTCCTCTAGATGATCCTCAGTTTGGGGGAAAACCTTCAAATAAAGCAGCAGAAAGGCAGATGACCAAAGAAACCAATCCATCCATCCATCCTCAACCCCTTTTCCCATTTTGCATATGGCAACAGTGTGTCACTTCAGCAATGACAATCATCTTGAGCCAAGGTTCTCTTCAAAATGAAGCTTCTCCTGGATGGTCCCTTTGCTAACAGGCACAGATTTTGAAATTTCCCATGGAGTGTTTGTTATTTACAGACAAACTAAAATTAGATGTTATGGTACGTACTGTAGTACTGAGGAAGCACCCTGCTTGTGTGATTCTGGATGTCCATACAGCCAATGGATGGATTTGAGAAGCAGGTATTCATTTCCTTGTTGTTATCCATAAGGTCACTGAATTATCTTACTCACATACTGTACTTTCATTGGCTTCACAAGCCAAATAGGACAGAGTCTTCTACATCCAATACTTTAGGCAACCTGGCTCTTGTGGCCTATCATGTTATAGAAGGTGCTGGCAGAACAGCAGCATCTAGTCTTGCTATTCATTGGCATTCCTGGCTGAACTTGATGCTCACTAAAGACACTAATGCAACCTTTCCTGACTGCAGATTTAGAGGTTCCTTACTATTTGGACCAGGAATTTACAAGCATCTGAAGAGGATTTAAGAGAAAGGGCAGACGTTCATGGCTGTAGGGATCTGTTTCCAGCTTATTTTATATTCTTTCACCAGTACTCAGAGGAACTAGTGCCAGCTTTAATTCTGGTGTAACCTACAAACCTGACAGCTAAAGTCAGCTGGGTATCAGCTGTTTTCTTTATCTGGGACCCAACAAGGTTGCCAAAAATCAGGGGTCACCACCATTTTAAGTGAGGCTGTGATTAGACCTAGGGTGGATTAAAGCACTCCTAAGTTTTTCACAAATGGTTTCTTTCAGAAGTTGTCAAGAACCTGTTGTTTTTCCATACCCCAGCTTGGCCCCATCTTGGTATAAATTATTCAATAAGGTATGTACCAAGGAGAACCTTACCAAAGAATACAGTATTCCCTTCTTTTCCCAGTTATTCTCACTGTCTCTATCCTTATCTGATACCCACACCTTCAGAAACACCAGACAAGGGAAGAAGTGTAGAAGATCATCAACAAAGGGGAATCCAAGATGTCCCATTAAAGTAGCAGGGCCTCAAATATTATTCCGCGTTTGTTTTTGATAAAAAAAAACAAAAAAAAACAAAGGATCTCAGGCACATCTTTGCCTTTAGCAATCCCAAATCACTTCATTCCCACAGAGTCCTTTCACATAGTTACTTTTCATTCATTCCTCCCATGCTTGTTCAGAGAATGGTTGTGCTTTATGGATCTTCAGGACACTTCCATCCACAAAAAACATCTCTCAGTGGTCCAGAAGGTTTCATTATGTCTGTGTAAGAGCCACTCACTACCAGTTTTGGATTATTTCCTTTAGTCTTATCTTAGATCTCTGCAAATTTACAAAATAGCCCATAGCAGAAGCACACTTCAGGTTTCAGGATACCAAACTATTTTCATTTTAGAAGTCTACCTCCTAGCTGCAGCTACCAGATACAGTCTTGTCCATCAAAGGGATTCTCTGCTTCATTTGTTTCACTCCTTGAAAGCAAGAATGAACTTTGCTATGTCCTGGCTGACTATTATAAGACATATCGTAGATACCAGAACTTGCAAATTATTTTTACCCATAGAGAAGAGCTAAAGGTTTCAATGCTCTTGACAACTTAATTTGCCCAGTTTCAATTTAATGGCCCTTCAGCAGAAACTTCATGTCTAGTGGTCACAAAAGAAACACCCACTTTTTGATTCACTCGAGTTGTCCAGAGATTGCAGGACACATATGCAATGATTTACCATTCCCAAACACTTCTTTACCAGCAGCACTTTTTACTCTTGGACAAGCCAATAGCCATAGTCATAAGGGAGTTGTCTGCCCTTGGGGATATTTCAGAATGTGGGGTGTGTTAGAAGAAGGTTATGTTATTTTTCTAAGGTCATGTAAGGTGATTATTTTTCTTTCAGTGGATTTTTATATGCATTTTATAAAATGAAAGAAATATACTACAGTTATGAAATAATACTAGACATCCTTCAATATGTAACTGAATGTCCTCTACCATAATATTTTATGCCAGCAAACGAAATTTATGCTTTGCATTGAATTCCATTTGCTTCAAATAGATACATCATGGGACAGTATGTTGAAGCGACATGTTATAAAATTCATGGATTCCCTCTGCCTAGCAATAGAAAGACAGCACATGACAAGGTCCATGGAAAATGATATTACATTACTTTATGGTAATGTATTGATACACCTAAATATGAGGTAGGCTTTAGGCCATTAGGAGTACCTCACAGTAGATATATATAGAATAATATAAAGCTAGAAGAAATAGGTTGCAACTTATTTATTGTATACATTGCTGTAGTCTCCCACTTGTAATTTGAGTGCTTTATACCATTTTGATGGATCCACGATTACTTTGTACCATCTTGGAATGACTCCATGATACATTCTTTACTTAAAAAAGCTATGTATGTTAAACTGTCTCATAGAATAAGCTACTGTCTTGTCTACCAGGCCCAAAGAGTCATAATTTTTTTCTAACATATGGCTCAGGAAATGTGTCTATCAAGGAATCTCAGGTACACATCAATGTTTTGGAGATATGGGCAGTCTTTCTCTTTGGATGTGCTTACTTAGGTTTCATACTCAGCTTGTCCATCAATAAGTAGAATAGGATTCCTTCCTGTCCTCTTTGCTGAAATAGTATAACAGCTTGAGAGTGAGGGATCCATTACAATACTTCTTCTATGATACACTCACATTCCATGTGAAGCCACTTGCCTATTGGAAAAATTGACTTCCATAGCCAGGAAAATTATCCATAAAATGGGCAAGCTGATTTGTAGGCTTTGCATTTCTGACCAATGCCAAATGTCTAGAATACTTTTTCATCAGTCAATCTCCATAGGTCAGTGTCAGGATGCATAGGTGAAATCCTGGCCTCAAAGTCTTCTTTATAATTTTATCTAATTTACTTTATTTATTTATTTAACATTTGTTGACCGGGGAAGTCCGACTAGGTTCCACAGATCCTGTTTTCAGTGGAGGCCCGAGGAGAAATGCTCCAGAAGCATGTCTTTAGAATGTGGGAGGAAACCGGAGTACCCGGAGGAAACCCACGCGAATGCAGGGAGAACATGCAAACTCCACACAGAAGGCACCCCAGCCGATAATCGAACCAGAGAACCTCTTGCTGTGAGGCGACAGCATTAACCGCTGCACCACTGTGCCACTTTGATAAAAAATTCATTCTTGGGTAAACTTCTGCATGGTCAATGTGATTTTAATTGCCCTCTTTGGCCACTTGGTTTTCATTAGCATAGCCCTACCTGCTTCTGTCTCTGTATGAGCTTGAAAAAAACATATGAAGCCTTTCATGCAACTGGAGAAGTCCCCCTGTGGACGTGAAATATCTCAGGCTAACAGCTCACTTGCTCCAGTTCCATTATTTGCTAGGATAAATTGTCTTAATGATAGGGTTGTGTGCACTTATCTTTTCTTCACTGAGGTCTTTGACACCAAAGACTTACAACAATAACTGCAAAATGTTTACCTGTCAGAACATCATCAGACTGTTCAGTCTGTTGAACAGTCGGATGAAGTTTTGACATATACATCCGTGAGATGGGAGTGCTTACTATTATTAAAGTATAGGGTTGGGAGGGTGGCCTAATGGTTAAGGTGTTTGCCCTACAAACACAAGGTGCAGGGTTTGAGTCTCAAAAGGGATAATAGGCTAGGCTTAAAATGTCTCGCTAGGGCAGTTAGCTTAGTACTAACCTATGAACCTATAACCTATGAACCTATAATATTGTGAGCAGTCTTTCATTTATATACTTCATTTTTTGATTGTTTCACATTGAATATTGTACTATAGAAAGTAATTTGCTTCATAACATGATCTAGATCCCTTTGTTACCTTATTTCTGATGCTTTGTAGTACCTTTCTGAAAAATGTGACTCAGGTCCAAATTATTCTTCTGTCAAAATTAATATCATTACAGCCTCCAGCCTCATTGTTGGATGGGACTTCATGCTTTCATCCTCTGTCAAACTGAATAAGACTTTTCCTAGGAGTCATTTCCTTCTGAGCATACAGTCAATGAACCAGCGCCTCCATGGAATAAGTTTACTATTTTGAACCTGCAGTTTCTGCAGACCTGAACATTTTCTCTGTGAAGACCTTATTTTTTGGTGACTGTCAAATATCCTAAAAAGATATAAGTTACAGATATGGTGTGTTAACTATCCTGCTTTTTGTACCATCAACGGAATATATCCCTCAGAAGCAGCCTTGCCTTCAAGCCTAAGGTAGCTACTGAATCTAATTCATGCAATCAGTTCATGTGCCAGTCTTACCCTACTTAATCTAATCAGGGAAAGTATCCTCTTCACTGAATGCATGTATAGAGACAGTTCAGATTCTATGCAAACAGACCTCATGCTATCCAAAAAGATCAGTTTTTGTTTCCTTTGTCAAAGGATAAGAGGGCAAACAAAGCCACAAAAGCAATGCCTTTATGTATGGCATTTCAGTTTTTGCTGTACAAAACATGGCAAGTCCTAGTATTTCCTTTTAAATCATATTCTACCAGAGCTGTCTCTTTGTCTACACCATTCTCCTAAATGCTACGTTTGATGACATTTGCTTTTGCACTTCTTATTTATCCTTAAATACAGTTAGAAAGCACTATAATGGTCATGATCTCTAGGATCAGGCATCTCTTTGAGGCTACAACTCAAGGGTACGCTCACAGAACAGACACTCATGAGAAAACATCTGGGACTCTATCTAACTAGTTAAGATAGACAGATCTCTTCATACCAAATACAAAAGTGATGGGTGCTTACTATAATTCTATTTATATGAAAAGATAACCATCCACAGTAACCACCCTCTCTCTCCATTCCTTCATTACTAGGAAGGTCAATGCTCTGTGGGATGAGAACAGCTGGCAATATAAAAAAAAAAAAGTGACACACAGTAATGATGCTAAGGGCATCTGTCCTGCTAAGTACAGCAAGCAGAGCTCTTCTCACATATCTGGCATTATGTTAAGTACCCACAACTTTTATTTATTTATTTTTTTCTTCTCAAGAGCTACAGCAGTTGTATTTAGCTTTAATTTGTTTCATTAATTACTTTCACATACCCACAATTGCTGTGACTTTCCACTAATATTTTTCAGGGTATATAGTTTTAGGCGCTTATTTGTACTTCATTGATTTATTATCTCCATTTTATATTTTAAGTCAATTACTTATTCATATTTCACTTACATGAGACCTTTTCTATATGCTGTTCTTATTACTTGTTTTCACTGATATTTTCTTTAACTCCAAGTTTAATCATCTTTTTTTTAAACACCTTTATTGAATTACCACTGGTGATGTAGGCAAATGTGCGTTTATATAAAAGAAAACAAACCATATTAACAAGTTTATATTTACAAACATTATACATCACATATACTTTTTTGTACAATATAATCAATCCAACATTACATATGTTGGTCAATTCCTACCTTCCCTTGAACCTCATTCTTCCTTCAACACATTTTTATGCATGTATTTTCCCATAGTTTCCATTTTTTCTATGTAATTTGCTCCTACTCTTTCTATAGATCCCATTTCCAGTTTTTTATCTTTATTACAATATTCACTACTTGAGATATGATTGATTTAGACTTTGATTTCCATTTTCTAGTAACTGCTTTTTTAGCAGCTGCCAGAATTAAACTTAACAGGATCTTACTACGTCTAGGCAATTCAGATCCTGAATACCAGCTAAAAAATCATTTCCTTAATTACAGCCATTTGCTCACACAGTATTTCTGACAGAGTACTCTGTAGGGAATTTTAAAGATTGCCAACTCATTAAATTCCCAAAACATATGCACCCAGTTACCTCTCTTTCCCATTACGCCACCAACATTTGCCATCTACCTGAGGAAAAATTATTTGGAGTCTGCTTGGGGTATAAAACGTACCTATGTAAACACTTCTAAGCAAAAATCCTAAATCTTCTAGATTTTGTTACATATTTGGGAGCCACACATATGTTCTCCCATTCTTTCTTTGTGAATTGCTTATCCAGTCTCTCTTCTCAATCTTTTCTAACCTCATCTGATTGATTCCTAATCGTTATCATGCAATATTTTATATGCCCTACTAATGACTCATTTTTTAACAGCAGCTTCTATTCTAGATTGAGCTAAAAAGTCTATCCAGTGCAGGTCTTTTACTTAGGATTCCCCTATAACCTTTCTCTTTGCCTATACTCAGATATCAATCCCTGATAGGGAAGGCAGTCTGTAGCCTGCAGTCAAAATGTCTTTTTGACCTGTTCCCATTTTATTACCTTTCCCTCTCTGATTATTTGTTCCCAATACCTTAGTTTCTTTGCCAATTTCCTCTAGTAAATTCCATCCCCTTCTTGCCAACTCTCTGTACTCCTAATTGTAATAATCCCTATCATCAGAATCTCCTTTCTTCATTCCTGCATTGTTAGTTCTTAGAATACTTTCTGCTACCTTATGAATATAATATTCTGAATAATTGCTATGATTCTTCTTAAGGATCTGCATTCAAAATCCCCCTTTCTCCTTATTTCTTGAATCCCCCCCTGCTTCATCATCATCCATATCTACTTTGAATTGTAGCTTTCTGCTTGTATATTGTGTATAAGAGCATTAACTGTGCAGCTCTAAAATATCTCTTCAAATCAGGTAAATTTAAACCACCTTGTTATACTGGAAAGATTAGCTTATTCCACTTGACTCTTGCCTTCTTCCCTGAGCAGATGAAATCCTTCAACTCTTTATTAATTACTATCCACAACTTCTCATGATGATAAAAATATGCCTGACCTGTGTATAAAACTAAATGGAGTAAAAGCATTATTGCTACTTGCATCTTGCTAACCCCATCCATAGATACGAGCTTCCAGTTTCTCCGTTTTTGTATTATCATTTGTTTAATGTCATCCCACACATCCTTAGCTGCCATAACCAAATCCCTTTTAACCCATACACCTAAATATTTCATTTTTATCATGCCCCCATAAATATGGGTATTACTGAACCAGTTCATATGTGGATACATAGCTTACAGCTATAGCCTTTGTTTTATCTTCATGAACTGTATATCCCCAAAAAACTTTGAACTATCTCAGAATGTTCCGCAACACTGAAACGCCCTTTTATGATTTTATTAGGTCCAAAATAATATTGTCTGCAAATAAATCCAATTATATCCTTGAATTTCTGAGTCTCTTATTTTCTTTCTAGAAAATGTTAGCTCAAGCAAGTGAACTTTGAGACCAGCTAAACAAAGAAAATATCAAAAGTCTAAAGTGGTTCAAAAAGGAGAACCCAGTGGTATAAAACTATCTAGCTTTAATAACACCAAGTTAAAAGTCTGACAAGCTTATAAGCTTTCTCATAAGATGCTTTTTCACATAAAAAAAACAGAGAGTGCAGTAATAAACATTTAAATAATCTATCTAGATCACGGGATAAAATCACATTATTCAAACATTTAAAGAAACCATCAGCTTCCAGTATGCATCTTTAATAAAGACTTTATACTATAGCCACCATTTAAGCCTGAAGGTTGCTCAATGGTAAATACTGAAATCCAGTTATATTCAGCATTTTCCTTCTTACTGGGATATATCACCACCTATTATACTATCATTTATTGCCTCAAATACTAATTTTCTCCTTTATCAAGGACATGTTTACATTGTGCATTAGTGGATATTTTGCGTTTTATGTCAGACAAATTTTCATGGATGACACTACATGTTTGACATATGGCATTATACACTATATTTTTGTGTCACAATTAGGGGTTCATAAATAATGGACATTTAATGCATTTGGATGCATATAGGAGTCAATTCTATAAATATACTGACAAAAGTGACAATTTCAGCATTGTCTAGTGCCATTCCATTTTATATTTTTAGTATGTTTAAAATTATTCTCTTTATAACATAATGTCTGTTTTAATTTTTTACCTGTTCTATATATAAATTTAGGGTTATAAGCTAGTATTTACTAAGACCATCTATATTTTTAAAATATGTCTATCCTTTTTAATTATATTCTCAATAGTTCGTGTTTGTCGACTATACCCTATTACTATCCTTATGTCACTCACAGAATTATTCTCGTTTTAATACTTCTGAAACATACTATTATTTATGCCATGAGAAATATTAAAAATTGATTTAGCAACACTATTGCATTATTGAGTGACAAATTATTTCATGCTATTTATATTATGAATATTATAATCCCTTGCTTCAAAATCTAGACCAATTTTACAAATTTACCCCTTAAAAGATTCAGGTGCAGATTTAATAAAATCTGTATAGGAATAGTGTAAGTCCAGCATGGAAGGTACCATGGTCATGTCTGCACCTTCCCCTTGGCAGCATGCCTTGCATATTCACGCTATTGAGAGAGAGCCTTGTAACACGGTTACAGAATCAGTGTAGGGGGTTGTTACAGTGTGCAGAGATGAGTAACACACCCCCTGCACTGTCAAAGTGCCGGATGGCACTGAAATATAAAAGTTATCATTTTTTTATATTGTTTTGTGTTTGCACAGGGGGGCACTTAGCAATGGACATGTGCCAGACATCTAAAAATAGAGACCGGATACTTTTAATTTTCATAGCAAAGGGCAAGTTTAAGCATAGCTGGGCATGTTTGCCCAGTGCAGTGTGGTGCTCAGCATTGCTTAAACAAAGCTGACAGCTATATAGAAATGTATAGCAATTGTCAGCATTTCCACTTAGCTGAATGGTTAGAGTCACAGCCTTGTATGCAGTAGGTGCATAGTTGGAATGGACAGACAAGCCATTCAGCTTTTATATTTGATAGCAATATTTTATAAATTATTTTTTTTTATTGATGTATGTATTGACATTTGTTAAACAGGTTAGTCCAGCTGGGCCAGAAGCCCATTTTCAGTGGAGATCCAAGGAGAAAAGATTCAGTTACACACAAGTTTACAATGCATAAAATACATTCTCCAAGATAAATAAATTAAAATACATTAGGTGAGGAAGTATAGAACTACAATGCATACACATAATAATGAACTAGTAATAGTAAACAAATAATTATTATTTTTTTCTTTTTTAAACATCTGGTTTGCCCTTAGCTAAGCTCTGCTAAGCACTGCTAAGCCAAGCCAAACAGTGCTTAAACAGGACCCATTTTAGCAGTGCTTAGCAACATGCAACTCCACTTAGCTGGTTTGGGCACTGCTAAGAAAATCCTGTTTAAGCAGTCCTCAGCTCACCTACGCTGCTTTGCACATCACTAAGCTTTCCTAAGCATTGTCAGTTTAAGTACTAGTTGGCTGAGCTCAGCAGGTTTGCATGGTGCTAAGCAAAGCGCCACATTTTTAAAACTGGCCAAATGGTGGCAAAGGGCAGGAAAACAACCTTATTAAAGTGTAACAGATGGGAATACAGCCAGAATCTGTTGGAGTTTGATCTTGGCAGAGACTATGGCAGGAGTTGGAGAGGGTGAGTGTTTCCCGGCACAGCGGTGGGGCAATCTGGAGTCCAGGGTCATGGTTGGACTCCTAGTAAAAGACCATGACATCTGGCTGCTGCAGGGCCAGTTCCATTGATCAGAGTACAAGACAGAGGCCTGGGACCGGCTGGCACATGACCACATCAGTACTCCCACACAGGTGAGCAAGTGCATCACCATTTTGATGACCTGAAGCATAGTAAGGGGGATCTCTTGGCCACTTGATACAACAGACAGGAATGTCTCACCAGTTTGTAAATATTGTACGCATTGTTTTACCAAATTCTATTATGACTATATAATAGACAGATATGCATAATGGTGTTTTTCTCTCTCCACAGCTGCAGAAGAGAGAGCTCGCAACCTGGAGGCCCATGCAGGGCACCTGGCCAGATTATGCCAGGAGTGTGGTGAGTACAGATATATCTTGCAATCTATAGTCATATAAATAAGAAAGAGTACAGTAGTAACTGCCAGTAGGTATATTCTGTTTTGAGTGTACTGCAATGAATGTGGTCATAGACATGGACTGATATAAGTGAGTAATGCCAGGTACAGTTCAAAATAGATGAAAGTATGAAACCTGCTAATGTTAAGGAAACAAAGTTACTACTGCATTAATAATGCTAAGGAAATAAAAGTTCCTACTGTATTAATAATGTTAAGGTAATAAAGTACAACTGCATTCATAATGTTAAGGAAATAAGTTCAACTGCATTCATAATTTTAAGGAAATAAAGTTCAACTGCATTCACAATATTAAGGAAATAAAGTTCAACTGCTTTTATAATTTTCAGGAAATAAATTCCGGCTGCATTCATAATTGCCAAGAAAATAAAGTTACTACTGCATAAATTGTGGAATTACAGCTGTCTTGCAACACCTGCATTATCTGAAGTGTTCATCAATAAAGACTGTTAGATGTATACCAATCACTGCTTGATGTCACCCATAATAAAGCTGTGTTGTGCAAAATGTGTGTATTGTGGGCTGTTGGTCAAGAAATTGAGCATTACAAGTGCTGTGCAGCAAACACGGGAATAATACCATGAAGTGACTGAAGGTTAGCTGATAAAGACTGTTTTGGTAAAGTGTAGATGTGGGGCTGTACTACAAGATATAATGCATTATGATATTTGTTCTGCAATATGATCTAAACCTAGAATAGTAATGGCTAAGGTATAATAGTGTGTTTATCTCAGGAGTGTCTTGTGTTAACCATTGTAATTCAGCTATATACATTCCTGAACTAAGTTACACTGCTGCATGCAAGTATGAAACTGTAATAGCTGTAGCAAATACACCATCTGCAACTGTATATGGGTCAGGTAGGCAATCCAGCAGTCCAATATGGTCTGTACACATCACACATATTCCCACCCAGTAGGGGTTCATTCTGTACACCTGCATTCCAAGTATTAATACACAATTCACCTACTATCTCTGTCATACAAGAATCTCATTGTTTGTTCTAGTGTCACTGCAGTCTTGTATAACACTCTACTGCTATTACCAGGTCACAGTTTGTTACCAGGTGAGCTCTAGGCATATATTAGTCAATCAATATTGAGCAGTATTTCAGTGTGATAAACGCTAGGTATGATATACATTTTGTCACACACAGACCAGGGTTTAAATCCAGGGATAAGTACTACTAAATATTAATAGAAACTGTCATGTATTGTTAACAGATGCTTTCCCCACAGGAATTGCAGGTAAATAAATGGCTGTAGTAGTTGTTCAGATGGGTTACTAATTTGTGTGTCCAAATGTACCAGAGTGTTAACAGCATTGCTCAGCAAGGTGATAAGACTGCAGTAAATAAAAAGTCAACAAGTACAATATTAATACAAGCTATTAAAACAAATAAAAATGTTTAATTTTGATAAAGCTGTATGCCTGGTGTGTCTGTGAATGTCTGCTGATAGTCTAACCCCATGCCTGCCAAGAATTGCATGATAAGTGTAAACTTTCTGTACTGTGCATGATACATGTTTCTCAAGTATCATGCTGTCACAGACTATGATCACTATTGCCAAATTCCTGGGACACAGATTTAACAGCCACTTGATTTATCTCAATAGCACAGTCACACTACATCAGTCCACAGTACACCGTGGTAATCATATATGTTCCCAATGTCATGTAGTAGTCTCCTCTAGTTGTGTACCTGTAGGTGTTACAGCTTGTCCCATAATGTCCCATGCGGATAGCTTGAGCTGTATGTAGGTGCCACAGAAAGTATAGGGCACTTTTATACATAAAGTAAGGGCAGATCTGTAGAGTATATATATATATATATATATATATATATATATATATATATATATATATAAATACCAGAGTACTGTTGCAACAATATAGCCTATAATGGTAGTAATGGAATGTCTTTCCCCCCCCCACCCCTTATCTGCATCACAATTTATTATTATATAGATAGGGTATGGCTTACTTTCAACATATGTTGCTCTCAAAATGTTATGTTGGGCCTTGCATTTTATTATTGTGATATATTACAATGGTTGCATATTAGCATACCTTGTTGAATTACCTATGTTGTTGGCTTTTTGCTGCAACTGTTACTGGCATGTTATTACAATACTGACTGTTATACCACTGATTGTTGTGTTCCATATGCTATGCAATCTTATGTTTCTGGGTCAATTGAAACAACCTGGCATGCTGTTATAACCAACATTTAAATGTTCTGTTCATTACTAACCTATACACTTTCATAAAACATCAACACAATTGCTTGACTGGGTAGGGCGGTTCCAGCGGATCCACCTACTCTACCTCAACCGGATGTGGGACCAGGTCCAAGCATGTCTGGAAGCCAGCCTGGAGCTGTGCCCTCCGCCAGTCCTGAACCACCTACGGGTGGAACCACCTCAGGGAATGGGGCCCATCCCTCTCAGAAGCATGTGAGGAGAGTGGTCACCCAGTGACAGTGACCAGGCATGGTGTGCAGGATCATGCAGCAAGGTTTGATGATTGACTGCACCAGATTGAGGGCAGACTGGCCAAACTGGAGGGGCAGGCTGACCCTGGTGCCCAGCCCCCCAGTACACCCACATTCAGGTCTGTGAAGGGGCAGTGGTGACTGCCCGTGGGTGGGGAGCTCAGTCTCACTGCTGCCATATGGGGGCACATGGCTCTCTGATTCCACAACACCTTCCCCGTCCAAGGTGTTTACCCCCCTCATGTGTCATACAACTCCCCTGTTCTGCTGTCTTGTCTGTCTTGTCTGTTTGCAAATGCTACATCTCCTACCCAACTTACCTCCCCACATGTACCTATATCCCTTCCCTAACGTTCCACTCTATCCTTAAAAAAAAATCTGTCCCACAAAACAATTATCACCCCATACATAGCTCTCCATCCCCCCCCATGTACACTGCCCACAGTTAATCATTACAACAATTAATCAACACAGTTATATTACCCAGAGCGCTCCCTCTGGGATGTGAGGCTCCAAATTCCAAATTGTCCACAACCTGCACAGCTGTTGCTGCACAAGAAATAGAAAGCTATCGTCCTTTCCTACACCTGTCCTGCACATACCTACCTGCCTTTCACGTTGTTTTTACTCCTGCTTGCCCCCATTTCACCACTTTCCTATTGCCCCTTTTTTCTTTTTGGAAATAGCATGGATTTAAATAGAGCTAAGTAGTGCACCACATTCTGGCAATTTGCACAAACCAACGCAAACAGACTTAAAGCTGCTGAAAACTGCTTTAGTCACCTTCTGTCTCTCTGACACTGTTCTGCACATCAGAAAAATGCTCACCCTGCCAAGTCTTGAACCCGGGACTGTGCCAACTAGGGCATAGTGCTTAAGCCCACTAGGCCATTCACCTTTGAAGACTAACAAGTGTTTCCATAAACATATGCTGAGTATCAGTGATGCACATCAGCAAAAAATTTATCCCACCAAGTTTTGAACCCAGGATCCTGTTCATTATAGCATAGTGCATTAGCCCACTAGGCCACTCAGCTCTGAAGAATAATAGGTGTTTCTATACACATATCCTGGGTATCAGTGATGCACATCAGCAAAACATTCACCCCTGCCAAGTCTCAAAACCAGGACCCTGTCAACTACAGCATAGTGCCTTAGCCCACTAGGCCACTCAGCTCTGAAGTATAGCAGGTGTTTACATATACATATTCTGAGTGCCAGTGACATACTGCTTGTACATATAATGGGGAAAATAACAGCATACTTGGGACTGTGATACAGATACCAAACCAGTACACAGTCAAATAAATGCTGGTGTATGTATGTGAGGCCTAGGATATCAGATAGAGCTAACTGCCCAGACTGTTGCAGAATGTCCACAGTTGCGCCACCTATTTTTGGCATGGTTGTCACAAAACCTATTTTGTGTGCTGAAGTACTGGCAAGTCAGTACAGATTGAGATTAGAAAATCATGACAGTTCTGTGTCACATGTCATACCCATCTGAACACACATATTCATGCCAATCCTGTGTAACAGAGTGTATGCATGCACATATGTCTTGCAAATATTCCTGCTATAGTATTGACTCAGTAGCTCAATCTGTTACACTCCTAGCATGCTTTACATTTTGCCACCCACAGTCCTGGCTTCCATTCCAGTCTGTTGCATGTTAAGTACATGCTTGTCAATGCAACAAATAATTGACTGACACATGCAATTTTAAGCAGAGCCAGATGCTGCTACTGCAGTCATTCCCAGCATGCTGTACATTTTGCCTCTCACAGTCCTGTCTTCCATTCCAGTCTCTTGCATGTCAGGTACATGTTTCTCCAAACAACTACATGACTGAGCCCTGCAATCTTAAGCAGAATGGGTTGCTGCTACTGCAGTCACTGACACCCATATTAGCATGGCAAAAGCTTGTAGGTTGGGACACACTTCACATATATGTATAGACATCCTAAATGTTGCCGACCACTCTCTGGATGGCACTATTATATAACATAAGTACCTGAGGCACATGTCTCATCTGGACTATTATGGGTACCATCACCCTGGCTATGCTGGGACAACAGAACTGACACTGCTCCCTCACTCACATATACAGCTTGCTGTCCCCCAATGTGTACATAATCCCCAGTATGACTCCTGGCCAGAATGCAGCAGCTGCAGCCTGTAACTTATGTGGCAGTATTCACAAACAAGGTCACAGCTGGAATGAATGGTTCACTGAAATAAATAATATTCAGATAAATCCACAACAGCATTCAACAAGCCAGCCAAAGGATGAAGGAGCTACAATCCCAAAAATATTAAAACTGAAAAACAACTTTATTGTAGTTAGCTCTTTCATAATGAAGTGGTATGTAACATCACAAAAGCGCTAACCTACAATAAAGTTGTTTTTCAGTTTTACTATTGTTTGGATAGTGGCTCCTTCATCCCTTGGCTGGCTCATTGAATGGTGCTGTGGATTTATCGAAATATGTGGTAGTATGTTCAGCTACCTGCTACAGACCTACCATACCTCCCAAACACCTAGAACATAGGATCCACACAACATCCATAAAGAAAGGGGTGGGGGGAATGGTCAAGTGACAGGGACATGTCACAATCTTCCCCTACAAACATACACAGCTGATAGACCAGCAGCTACTGCAGCAGCATGCATATTCTGATGCAAATGACGTATGACACTCACATTTGTCTGCCCCCTTACTGACCTCAACCCACATTGTTAAACAGTAAACTGCCACATAATCAGAAAATCTGTTTACAGTGGCCAAACATAACATGTCAAACTGTGGACATGCCACATTAATATGGACAGTGGACAGTATTTTTACCTACCCTCTGTGATGCTGTAGTCCCCATATCTCAATAATGTACATCTCACAGGCCAGGAAAAGGGCCAACGCCTACATGAAGGCCTTAAATATAGCACCGTGGTGTCATGCCATTAGCTAATGAAAATGCAACCCAGCTGTTCTGAATGCAATTAACAAGTGCGAGCCACAGTTTGGTGAACAGGCAATCACCTGTTCATGAGCATTACCTAGAAAAGGCAAGCTGCTGCCTATGGTGAACAGGTCTGTGACATTCTTTATGAAGACAGACAGGGAGAGCATAAGCAGTATACTACAGGATTTCTGCACATAAAGAAGAACAGCACTATACCAGGTAGGTAATAGAAGTCCCCATGTAATGGGATGCAGATGGGAGGATGCAGTTATGGAAAATAGGGATTACAACAGTAGGTTTGTAGTACATATCTTGGAATGACATGTTGCTGTTAGTTAGCTGTCTGGCACCTATGGGATTCCCATTTGGCTCTGTCTGCTGTGACACAGATCACAGCTCTGGCCCTCTGAATCCCTCCAACAATGGTTGGCTCATGTACGAATGCTACTGGATTGTGTTTCAGACAATAGTGGCAGCAGGTAATGGTGGATACAGCTGGGATATCACATGATGTACTGTTAGTCAGCTCCTGTCAGTTTGTGAATGTCACATAGGCATACTTCAAACATTGTGTAGGTTTCCCTGACTGTTCCTGATGTACTCTGACTAGGACACTGTGTACTCCACACACATATCCCATCACTTGAAAGCTATGAGTAGCATACCTGTTGACCCCCTACAGCAGGACAGCAGGTTATAGCCAGTAGTAGTGGGGAGACAGGCCCAGCCTTAGTGACAGATTGTACAACTCGAGCATACAACATAAGGGAATGAATACAGTACCAGATATTAATGCACCATAACTGTTTTCTGAGGGGTCTGGCATGTGACAGCCAGATTACCCACAGTCTGGGAACAAACATTACATACTGCCCAACTGTTTGCCACACATTTGCATTTGTCTGGCAGAGGGTCCACATATATCAGGCAAATGTACACATTCTGCAAGCATCTGTGTACTGCGGATGTTGGACACCTACAGGGAGGATATCCCACAGCACATTTGTAGTGCTGACTGTCCCCATACACTTGTAGTACCACTCACCTATTTGTCAGATGATGGCTGTATGACATGGTACTGGGACATCACCCATAGGGGACACACCGCAATAGATGGCAACACAGTCCTTAGCACACATGGTCATAACTGGTATACCTAGGATCATAGGAGGTTATTAGGCTATTGGCCCTGAGGCCCTCATAAGCCTAGCCCAGAGTTCAGGCCATGCTTATGCAAGTAAGCACCCAATGCCCCAGTCCAACAGGGACACAGGTGGTATCCCAAGGGTGTATGACTTGTTTACCATCCAGTTATCTGGGTTTTGCTTAAAAAGGGGTGAAGAGGTACTCTGCCTGATGTGGACAGGGTGTCCATTCCACAGCTAGGTGAGTGTGTGGGACACTCATCTGACCCACCAACAAGTCTTGTTAATGTCACAGACCAGATTGAGGGCACGTGTGTGGGTTACTCAACTGCAGCTTGAGTTGCAGATGTGGAGCAGTCCCATCAAGGTAGAGTCCTTGATCACCCTGTATGTCGCACAGGGTTCACCTCAGAGGAGTCCGTATAAAACCAGGTAGAGGGATGGCCTTTTAGCCTATCTGTGTATGGTAGATGTTTGGGGCCTTGGTATTCCCTAGTGAGGAACCTCTGTGGTTTCCCCAGCTGCTGCATGTGCTTTGCAAGGTACATGATGAAAGGGGCATTATACTCAATAATGGGGCTTATTAGGGAGGAATACAGAAATGTTATGACCCCGAATGTTATGACCCCCATGTCCCTGGATGAGATACTCTTATGTATGAGGTGGGCCATGTAGAAGGATTTCCTTACAAAGGAAGAAACATAGTGGTTAAATGTCATGGTGCCATCAACCTGTGTGCCCAAATCCCTCATGACTAATTGCGTGCTTAGGACACTGTTAGTAATGTGATAATTTGTGGTGATGTCACTCTCCCCAAAGGGGATGATGCTGCATTTTGTGGTATGCAGCCTGAGGCCATGTGTCTGGCACCACTCATGTGTCTGCATGAGACCCTCTTGGTGGATGTCCACATCACTAGGTGATTTGGTGACAGCACCCAGCATCCAGTCCTCTGCAAACATGGTCAGCCATAGCTCACTGCTTGTGCCCTGCACCTCAGAAGAGTATAGCAGACATAACAGAAGCCCCAAGGCAGAACACTGGGTTACGCCATTAGTTATGGGTCTACAGCTTGAGGTGGCTTCCCCTATATTGAGTAGGTGGGTGCTGTCAGTGTGCCAGTGTGCTACCCATCTGGTAACATATGGAATGATGCCTAGTTGAGAGCGTATATCTATTATGACCAAGTGGGGAATACCGTGAAAGTCTTTGGCCAGGACAAGGTAGGCAGTGTGCACTGTCTCCTCCTCATCTACGGCTTTGGTGACTGTGACAAAGAAGCCAACCAAATGTCATAGACATGATCCCCATTGACAAAGCCAAACTGTGTATGATCAAGTGTGTAGAGGTCGCCAATGTCCTTGTTAATGAGGCTCATGATAATCTGTTCCATGGTCTTGCAGATCAGGCTAGTTAGGCTGATGTGTCTATAATCTGCCAGATCAGTGGATGCTCCACTGTAGTGTAAAGGGATGACAGTGGGTGTCCTCCACTCAGCTGGGACAAAGGCAGTATTCAGGCTTTGGTTGAATACAGTGCCTAATGGTGCTGCAGATTCATGCTTGAGGTCATGTAGGATGCATCCTGCAATGTGACTGGATCCCATGCAGACTGGATTTCATGACTTTGAGATGCCAGTGATGACCTGTTCCCTAGATATAAGGTGAAGGGGGCAGGTACTGGGGATGTCCTGATGTACTGAAGGGGGGGGGCAGGGGATGAAGTTTTCACTGACTTTGTTAGGCAGCAAGTTTGGTTTATCAACAGCACTTGTATATCTGGTGTCCCTGACCACCACATCTGACCAGGTCTGGGTGCTTCCTTTGAGGTTGCAGACATATGTGAAGAGGGAGATATGACTGTCTGTAGTGGATGTCGACAATGTGGGTTCAGAGTTTGCTTTGCAGGATTTCAGTAGTGCTCTTATTTGCTTGTACAGACTAAGGAGACACTGCTTCCCATTGGGCACCTGCTCCTTCTTGGTCTTGGACAGCAATATTTCACTCCTGTTAAAGAGTGTATTTATTGCAGATGTCCACCACACAGGTTCACTTATCCTTGCAGAGGATGATGTAGTCCTGTTAGGTATACCTGACTCCATGCATCTATAAAAATGCACATATAGTGCTTTTGCGCATTTGTGGATATTGCTGCCAGTTGCTACAGAGGGGGATGGGGCTGTGAAGCTGTTTATCCCATCATTCAGGAGTCTGTAATCAACTTTGGAGATGTTTGTATGTCTGACCCTAGCTAGATGGGTATTGCAGGAGATGGCAACTGCAAACGTAACCACTTTATGGTTGGTTTTACCATGGAGGATGATACTGTAGAGATGCAGCAGTGATTACCCATCTTGTCTATTATCAGCTTCCAGAGATCTTCACCTCATGTGCAGGAAGCAACTAGCAGTTCTGAGGTTTTGCAGTGCCAAATCCCATGACTCTCTGGGCAGTTGTGTGCTGGCATGAGTTATTCTTCCAATCTATGCTTGGATACTTAGTCACCCAGCATCAGAGTCAAATCATGATAGAGTTGAACAGGTCCATATAGGCAGAATGGGATGCCTGGTCATACGTGGGGGCAGGTAGCTAGCTATGATTTAAATAGGGGTCTTGGCAATTGTTTACTGCACCTGGTGTGTCTCCTGTGCATCTTACTATTTGACCAGCCTGACAGTGTGTATATCTTTCATATATAGTGAAATCCACATCCATTGGCATTACTGCCCACACCTTGGGATCTGACTGTATGATAGGATGGGTGACCATGTAAGGCTGGGGTGCTCTCTGCAGCTTTGAACCATGTGTCTATCAGTGCATAGATGTTAGCATTCTCCAGGGTTAACACTGCTTGCAATGGGTGCAGATTCATGTTCAGACTCCTAGCGTTTAGCAGCATGGCCTTCAATTTGTGATTTGTTGACAGTTTCATGTTGTTAGTGTTAATGGCATCACTTTTCCTAATACAGGCACTATGGGGGTGACAAGAACCATGGCCAGAAGCCTGAAGGCCAGGTGAGACAGATGGAGGCCATCTTTGGCAAAGCATCATAGTCTGTTGATCATATCATCTCAGGCTGTCAGGTATTGGACCCCCCCTGGAATGGCACCAGAAACCAAGACAATTGTTAAGGTCAGTCATTTCCTGGTTGTATTTTGGCATCATTCTGGGTGACAGCAGACTGCTGCTTAACGCTAGGGACATACCTGCCTGGGACACATACTCAGTGGGCTCAATCATGTGTCACGTCATATAGTCCAGGGAGGTACATCTCAGGTCAGGCACACCAACATGGACTTATGACTGACTCATAACAGTAACTGTTGCTGAGAGACAGCAGTGCGTATGTGATATGGCAGATTCTTGCATCTGACATACAAGTAACCGAGACCTTCTCCATATACAACCTGGTGAGAGACACATCTGTGTGTCTCACAATGGAGTCTGCTATGACTAATATGTTTGATTTATCGTGATGCCTTAGTGGCTGTGGAACATAGGTGTGTGTGGCTATGCATAGTATGTGGTGTGCAGGGCTGTGGATTTCGCATGTGTTTTTGCCTCAGAGGTCTCCTTTGTTTGGGGATGTTTATGTTGTGGACCTCCGCATATGTGGGTGTGTGTTGCATAGGTGTGGGTGGTGTGTGAGGTGCACTGATTGTGTTGACAATGTTTTTGGTGCCAGATATGTAGGCTGGAGAGGGAACGAGCATGGGCTGTAGGTTCCTAATGTCATTGGATCTCTCACAAATTGTGTTTCTTGGTGGTGTCTGTAGATGGTTGTCTGTGTAGATGAGGCAGTTACTACACTGTGCCAGGATGCCCATATCAACCAGACTGGCAGGGAATACTGTAGGACATTGTTCAGCCATATTTGTCTGAATCTGAGGGAGGAAGGCCAGGGAGACCAAAGGGGTGGCCCTATAGCCTAGATGCTTAAAAGAAATGTAGGAGGCTTGCACTACTGCATACAGAGAATACAGGGTATAAACAAGCAGTAATAGGTGCAACAGAAAAGATGCAGTTGAATACCTTACAGAACATGCAGCAAGTAGCAGGAAACAGCAGGATGAGGAGGGAAACGCATGATGTATTGCCACTATGTTGCTGATAGCGACATACATACTGTAGTGAGAGATGGCGGGGTATGATGTGGGAGTTAGAAGAGGATAGTGCTGGCAAATGTGGATGCTCAGGCTGTGTACATAATGGAGAGGAATGTATGTGGTTCTGTGATGTGTTCCCCTCTTCTTGTCTTTCAGGAGTGAAGTACAGCTGGTGGAACCCACCTCTTTCTGCAGCTGAGAATGAAGTCATAGTTGACGGCCTCAGACTGCATCATGCCATCCTGCTGTCGAGGAGTTGCCATATGCAGGAACAACATACTGCACTGTGGACAGACCTTGTTGCATCAGCTGCATGGCAGAGGGCTGCAGCTGTGGTCAGGGACTGTGCTGGCACCGGTGGAGGGCCTGCAACACAACAACCACTCTCGGCCACACAGGAGTTCCTTGTAAACCTGGGTTCAGCCACCAGCTCACAAGCATCCATTGCACCATACATTGTGGAGGTGGGTGGCACCGCTTCCACAGCAGAGGAGTGCCCAGGTAAGCCTCCTGTGGTCATCAATTTAATACTGTAGCAGTCATAGTGGCAGCCTCTGCATACCTGTACATGGATGTCAGGTCAGTCTGCATTTGGGGGGAGGTTTGTAATGCACACATGTGCACACATACTTAGACTGTCAGCAATGTGTGCAGTATTACAGTTTGTACTGTATATGTTGGTATACACACATATTATCCTGTACCAGTGCCACATTTGTGTTTGCTGACAATACCTCTCCCCCACAATTCCATAGGTACATCTGGTGTGGCTGGAGTCCAACATCATGTAGCCAGTGAGTGTGAAACTATTTTTGTTATGGCTCATTTATACATTAGGAATGTTAAGGGCTGCCAGTTGCCACAGATACAAATATTCAGCTTAGCCATAGTACAATACTTGTATGTTCAGTTGTGGAGGGGTTACCTGCAGTGCATTGAACTGGTAATCACAGTAGCATGTTTGCAGGAACTGTAACATATTTGCACATATTTTTGTGAAAGTGAATGCAGTCTACTATACAGAGGGCAATAGTATGGTGGAGATAGGTGCACTGTGTTTTAGGTCATGGTCCATCACATACACTGGCATGTAACTTATCCCACAGGTGTATAGTACTGGCAACATTAGCCAGACGTAGCTGCACTGCATGTTGTTAAGGGCCTGTCTTGCCTGTGTCTGTTGTCTGCTTGTGTGTTGTGTATGGGATCAGTAATAAGGTGTGGTATGTATAATGTGGTTGTGGCACCTCACCTGTATGTGTGTGTGTATGTGTGTGTGTGGATCAGCAGAAATAATTGTGTTTGTACCAATGTAGTCATGTTATCTTCCTCCTCACAGGTGACCATGGGGGTTGGAGTGTGTACCCCTCACAACCTGATGTCAGTGTCTCATCAGACTCTGATGATGATGGTGGCCATAGTGAGGTACAGGTGAGGTTGTTGGGGGCTATGTCCCTTGGGTTGACATCCCACTTCCTCCCACAATGTCCCTGCACACAGTCAGTATGCTCACACATACCTAGTCCCCTGAAGCCACAGATACTGAACAGTCAGAGGATGGTGGCATCAAACAGGAAAGTGTGGCAACTATGGCATCTGTGACTGTAGACCCCAGCCATAGCCAGAGAGCTGGAGAGGTTCCACACAGGCAGATTGACAGGGGTGCTTGAAGGAGGACTGCTGCCCATCCACCACCTGTTGTAGGTGTCATGAGTCACTCGATGCATGTTTTGGTCCATCAGGGAAGCACAGGCATGTTCTGAATGCAACACCAGATGGACGCTCAGGATCATGGATGCAGCAAGGTCTGGTATCCATGACTCCATCCACAATAATGGTTATGCCATGCATCATTTCGCTGATGTAGTGGAGAGACGGTGGGTGAGACACTGTCAGTCCTTAACTGTGCATTGTTTGTGCTGGAACATGTAGTTGGAGCAGGGCATCGGACACATGGACTTAGGTCAGCACCACCATCAGCTGAGAGTCCACGTGGCCATGCACAGTCACACTCCTGTAGTGGCAGTACCACCAGCACTACAGAAGGTAGGTTGCTGTCCACACCATTATGTGGCAGGCCATGGGCACGTGGTCCAGGGTGGTCCCATGAGGGAGACGGTCCCAGCAGACACCAGTCACCATCAGCAAGTAGTACCATGTCTGACCCTGGACATGGTGGTGGCAGTGCCACTCCTGACAGAGCCAGTTCCTGGCTAGAGATGGTGAACTGTACATTCTGCCATATATGGTCCACAGCTGTCCAACATACTCTTGTGTAGGGCTAGCACATGGCTTGACTGTGTACACGCACACACACACACATCATTGTCACATTCAGGTCACCAACAGACACACACAACTTCTCTCCATGGCCCATCTGACCAGCACCACTCAAGACATGCACACGTCAACTGTGTGGCACAGCCTAGGCCTCTGGCAACCCCACACCGCACTCTGTGCATGTGATGATACTTGTGCCACATCCCTGTCATCCATACCATCGATGCAGGGACATGAAAATATGTGTCTGATGCACAGGGTGACTACAGTGCATTTAATGACCATTTTTAGTGCAGTAGTGTTATGCCCTGTAAGGTGCTGTCTGCTGGCATGTGTCATGAGTACACATCAAAGTGTATGTACCTTTGTTCCATGATGTTGCATTGGTGGTAGTACTGCTGCCTGACTGTTGTCTCTCACACACCTTTTTCTGTTTCTGTTCCAGGGGGTCTGTGTGTCTATGCTATGGAGAGCTGGTGCAAATGCAGTGACTCAGAATTACATGGTGGCAACACAGAAATGTGAATTCATCAAGATACGGCTGTATATGTGCATGTTTACTTAGGTGTGTATGTGTAGAACAGTGTGTCAGGGACAATGGGGGCAGGCAGCATAATCTTGTATGCATACCCCATGACACAACATACTACTCTTGATACATGTCATCTGGGAGTTCAATAGGATCATAGGTTCATAGGATCATAGGAGTTTACTAGATTAATGACGCTAAGGCATTTACAAAGCTAGCCATTATTTAGCACCTGTTGCCCCTGTCAATGAGGAACACAGGTGGGACCCCTGGGACAGAATTGTGGTTTCCTATTCACTCATCATGGTTGCATTTGAAGGGGGTCAGCGTGGTATTCTGTTTGACATGTATGGGAAGTGCATTCCTGAGAGAGGCCAGCCTCTGGGAGACAAACTTGTCTCACCAGCAGGTTATGTTGATATTGGTTATCAGATTCAGGCTGCTCATGCAGGTAATGCATGAGGGGTTAGATTTATGGATATGGGGCAGCTATAGTAGGGCAGATTCCAACATTCCTTTGTAGGCATGGCATAGCCTATCTCTGAGCAACCTGTCCAATACAGAGTGGAGCAATAGTGATTTGAGCCTGTCTGCATGGGACAGGTGTTGGAGGCCATGGACTCCCTTTATGAGATATTTCCATGGCCTTTCCAGCTGGTGCAAATGTCTAGATAGATACATATCAAATTGGGTGTTGTAGTAAAATATTGGTGTATGGAGTGAGGAATATAGAGAGGTAATGACCACCTTTTTTTCTGGATGCAATCCCTTTACCTATGAGATGAACCTGACCACTGCTGCTACATGATGGTTGAATGCAACAGTGTTATCAACCTGAGTTCCCAGGTGTCTCAACATAGGTTCTGTGTTTAGGGGGTTGCCATTGATGTGGTAAACAGTGGTGTTGTGTCTTTGCCGACTGGTATGATGATGCATTGTTTTGGGTTTAGCTTGAGTCCAGGACCTTGGCACCAGTCCATAGCTGATGTAAGACCCTCTTGCAGTATGTTAACAACATATGGGGAGTCAATGACAGACAGCAGCCAACTTACAGTCCCCCACACACTTGGTCAGTACCTACAAATGTAGGTGGTGGTGGGTAGCATTCATGGCTAGATACATGCAGGTTATTTAGGGGCGGCAGCTATTCACAGGGCTTCAAAATGTTTACATATTGCACACACATAGGCAAGACAGACTACAGTTGCCATCTTATCAAACGCCCAGTGTGGGACACTTTTTGTAGTAATGTGAGAGTTGGCAGGGCAATCGATACCCACAGCAAGTCCAATGGACAGAACCTCACTTTTTTAAAATATAACAGCTTATTTTTATAGCATTCGCATAGATTATGCTATTTCTCATAACATTTAGGTGTTTGTAATGTAAAATGACTGTTTTATGCAGCTATTAGAATAATGTAGGAAATGTTTGTTGTTCTACACTCTTGGGACATTTGGATTGTTTTAGTTATTTTCACAGGACACACCTGGCCAAACATGGACTGCGACTTGCACAGTGAGACAGGTGGTAACCCTAACATGCTCACACTGCTGCAAGGGGCTATACATACACACTGTCCTTGTTGGGAGTAGAACCCCTACCTGTATAGTTATACATAGTATAGCTCTACAGCTTATGTGTTTTTGGAGTGTCTCCTACTACTGTTCAGGTGGATGACATCTGCAGGTGCTGTAAAAGTTGCCAATAGGGGAGTTAACAGGTTTGCACAGGCCCTTAAAATTGTATTACTATTGCACACAGGCAAGACAGGCACATTGATGCGAGGTGATATGCTTACACACACACATACACTCACAGCATTGCCAGTTTTGAGAGTAGAACCCTTACCTATCTAGTTATATACACTATAGTACTACATACTTATTGCATATGCCACGGATTCTAATGTGTTTGAAGAGTGTCTAACTGTGCTTCTAAGGTGGATGACATCAGTAGGCCCTGAAAGGATTGCCAATGGAGGGTTAACAGGTCCTTAAAAATTTATAGCCATCACACACACAAGACAGCCACATTGCTGCAGGGGATATGCTTGCACACACATATACACTCACAGAGTTTCTAGGTTTGACAGTAGAACTCCTACCTATCTAGTTATTATATACATTATAGTACTATGTGCTTATCACATGTGCCACAGAGATAATGGGTTTGGAGAGTATCTAACTGTGCTTCTAAGTTGGATGACATCAGTAGGCCTTGAAAAGATTGCCAATGGGGGGGGGTTAACAGGCCCTTAAAATTGTATAACTATCACACACACAAACATACACACACACACACACACACACACACACACACACACACACACACACACACACACACGCAAAACAGCCACACTGCTACAAGGAGATAAACTTACACACATACACACAGAGTTGCCATTGTTGGGATTAGAACCCCTACCTATCTAGATTTATATACTACAGTGATACATATGTATCACATGCGCCAGAGTGCTTATGTGTTTGGAGAGTCTCTCAATGCGCGTCTAAGGTAGATGACATCAGCAGGCCCTGTAAAGTAAGCCAATGTGGGGGTTAACAGGTAGGCACGGGCCTTAAAATGTATTAGCATTGCACACACATAGGCATGACAGACACACTGCTGCAAATGGATATACGTAAGCACACACACACACACACACACACACACACACACACACACACACACACACACACACACACACACACACACACACACACACACACACACACACACTCAAAGAGTTGCCATTGTTGGGATTATAACCATTACCTATTTAGTTGTATAGAGTATAGTGCTATGTACATATTGCATGCACCACAGACCATATTTTGTTTGGAGTGTGTCTGGCACTGCTGTTGGGGTAGATGACATCAGGAGCTGTTGACAGAGAGGCCACTGTTGTGGAGGACGCTAGTCACAGGGCAATAAAATCATTAACCATTGCACAGACATAGTCTTGTTGGGCATGTGTATGCTGCTGTATGTGGAATATCTACACACACACACACACACACACACACACACACACACACACACACACCAAAGGTGGCTGATGTGAGATGAGAACCCCTACCTACCTACTAATACACACTACAGTTCACCACAGTAGTTGCACGCACCAATGGTAACAATTGGTGTGGATGTATATATATAAACCTATATGTATATATATATATATATATATATATATATATATATATATATATATATATATATATATAAAACCTATATATATGTATGTGTATAAAACTCTACAGATACATATATATCTTGTATGTGCCACATACTGATAGGTAAGGGTAATCATGTCTGATGGGGATAGGGAGAGACAGTGCAGTATACATAGTTGTCTGTATGCACAGAGATATATTGACATCTCCGTTCTAAAGGCAGATGAGGCTTCAGACATAGGCTGAAATTAACTAAGTGTAGGAGCATGCCCAATGTGACCATCAATACTTACAAGGGGACTCCAGTCCAGACCAACTGTACTCGTCTCGGATTTTGTGTGCTACAGCCAATTGGCTGCTGCATCTGATTACACAGTCCAGCACCTCCCTGATATAATGCCCAAGGGATTCCCCAGCTGTGTGCTGGTCATAATATCTGACTCATACCTAGGGTATGTACAGATTGTATTAGACTGAATGGATTTTTCATCATATATCTGGTATGTTTTACATAGCAATGTGGTTTCCTAGTACATCAATGCATATCATTATAGACTGATATGAGGAACTGCTGACAGACATTTGAGTTACTGACTCCATACACAACAGAGAACCCATGCTACTGCACGACCTGTTCTACTCTGCACTTTCTACATTTGTCTGGCCAGTAGTTCATCCTTCTCCTTGTATGTAGCCCTTTGTCCCGCTCCTGTTCTTGGCTTTGTCCACAGTTGCAGCTCTGCGTAGTTGTAGGTATACTGTGACTTGGGTACAAAATGTAACTCCGCACACAGGGTTACAGACTTCACACCTCTGACTGTACCTGTTTTGCAGGATGTCCAGCATTGCACCCCATATGTCTGCTGTGGTCCCCAGACAGTTTGTGTTGTATTGGTATTATAATGCTACAAGGTGCCCATACCTCTAAACCTCTTAGGGCAAGAAATATGGACAAAGCCATAAATAACAGTGGGACACAGTCCCAAAAAAGGGACTTTTTTTAATATTGCTCTTACAAACTTAGACAGTTGGTAGAATAACAGGTTTCATATTAGCATGATTTTTCTGAAGGGTATGAAGTCTGCATCTCAAATGTCTGTCATTATTTTCTAACATCAACCTTTATTGATCTGCCACTAGTTTGCCAGAAAACTGCAATTTTATGAAAAATGGACCAGAAATATGAGGCAAAAGTGTAGATATTCTGCAAAACTCTGTACATTTGGGAAGTATGATGGTGCTCACTGACTTGTTGTAAGTACTGACAGAGTTACATGATGGCCTTGACATCCTGCTGCTACTCTGACTTGTTACCACCTGCTGTTTTATTACAAATTGTCTAGGTTACTCAGAGCTCTGTACTGTCTATATCTGTGTCTCCCTGCCCTCCATTGTCTCTGGCTTTGTATGGCTTTCTTGCCATTATAAGCAGTGACATATGGACAGTCTGTAGAACTTCTACCATAGGTGTAGCTCACATGCAAAATAGTAGGTGCAGTTAATCTTGAACCATGAACACCATTAACTATGGTAATGTACTTAGCCTACTAAGTCACAACAGCTGCCAGACAGTGCAGTTTAATCCCTGACACTATCATCCACAGACATACATAGCACATTGACCCCTGCATATTGTGTAAATGGACCATGTCACCAGGTTGATTGGGACAGCCCTGGGATTGTGTGGTCTGCTGCTATTACCTTGCAAATGTAATGTTACTGCAGTTGTATGGGAACACAGGTGTGTTAGGGGTAGGGGACTCTAGCATTGACAGTCATGCATCTGTCCTATGACCCTGCTGTTTGTCATTTCCCTCACATAGTGCAGTGGTTTTGCTGCCTTGGGGGCATACTGCATATTATGTGGTGGCCAGTATTGGGCAGAGAGCTCCTGTTGTCCCACATAGCTGTCAGTCATTTGCAGGCTTCCCAGTAGCCCAGTCTATTCCCTAGCATACATGCGGCAGGTCCATACATATGCTACCATAGTCTAGGACCCCATACAGTTGTTGTAAAGAAGAGTGACATTTACTTGTGCCTGCAGCAGTTGAGATCACAGTGCTTCAAGACTGACTCTGTCAAATGCATGCAGTACATGGCCAATACATGGTAAGGAACAGGTTGTGTGGTGTGGCTGGCATAGTTTTTACTATGATTTGTATTGGAGTGTGGTGTCAGTTCCTAGGTTCCTAGGATGTCAGTGCATGTGCTATGCATTATACAAAAAAGAAGCGCTTACTACATTTTGTTATTTTTTCTATTAAATATACCTGCTGTGTGTAACCACCATGTGTTTATCTGCTACATGTGTTATGCATTGCCTCTTTGCCAAGGCCAGGGCATACTGGGCACATCTACATCTACCTACAGGATCAGGTTCAGGGGTTTCCTCCTCTGAGTCCCCTGTGGCTGTGGGGACCTTGGCACTGGTGGGGGGCTGTGTGTCCCTTCCCTGTGATGTACCTGCCACAGCTGTTTCCACAAGATCATATTGTGTAGCATGGCACATACTGTGAAGATGTGTGCACATGTGGATGGAGAGTACTGCAGGGCTCCACCAGATATATCAAGGCAGCAGAACCATACCTTGAGCAGCCCAAACACACACTCTGTGATGTTCCAAGTATGTGTGTGTGCCTCATTATTGCGTTCTTCGGTAGGTGTGTGTGCATTCCTGATGAGTGTCATCATCCATGGCTCCAGTGTGTAGCCGGCATCCCACAGTAGATGGCCATATGGGCTGTCCTCCCTGGCAAATGTCTGGTACAGCTGTGATGCATGCCAGATGTGTGAGTCATGATAACTACCATGGCTGCCAGCACACACATTCATGATAGTGCCCTGGGCATTGCACACAACCTGGCAGTTGATGGAGTGATACCCCTTGTGGTTGACATAGACTCTACCCTCCTCACTAGGTGGTGTTTGATGTGCACATGAGTGCAGTCTATGGCACCCAGTACCTCTGGGTAGTGTGCTACACTGTGGAAGAGATGCATATTGCTGGTCCTCTCCTCAGGGGTGCGGGGTAAATATATGTGCTCACTGGCATGTGTTTGCATGGCAGCCAGGAACTGGTGGAGTATCCTGGATGCAGATTCCTGTGGGATCCTCATCATGTCTCCAGTAGGTCTTTGAAAAGCACCTGTAGCTAGTATTCTAAGGGGTACACATACCTTTGTTTCCATTGGGATGGGTTCCCCTCTGTTGGCTCTGGGTCTGAGTTGAGGATGGTAAAGCTCGGTGAGTTCTTGTAGTATGTCTCTGTCCACCCTGTAGCACTCTACTATCTCCAGCTCATGTAGCCCCTGGAAGGTTACCCTGTGCATGAACACTCATCTCCTCAGTCTAGGCCTATTGTCAGCATCGGCACCAGCACTAACATCAGCCTCTAGCACATACAGATGTAGCAGAGCAGCAGCAGCCCCCATCATTTTGTCAGTTAAAATTCCCAAGTGTGCACTCCAATGGTGCAGAGTATGTGGGAAAAATCAGATTGAAGGGTGTATGCATTGCTTTATAATGGTGTGCTGCAGATGCAGCCTTTGTGATTGGCTGACTATGATACATTCCACCTGCCAGCTATATTATTGGGGGTTTGAATGGGCCAGTGTCAGTGGAACAGGGCTTATCAGTCATTTATGCTTGATTGGCTTTCCCAGGCTGTTCCCCCCCCCCTTTTTTTTTTTACTTTTTTTCCACTGGTATACCTAATTGTGTATACCCTGGATACAGCCCCGTGGCACTCCACACAAATCCGCAGAGTTAGTGTAAACATTGCTGAGCAGAAAGAGCCCTCGACTGTACATGGTCATGTTTAGCTTTTCTTTAAGCAGCTAAAACACATGCTGTGGGGCTGAGCACAGCTTAGCTGCCTCAGACCCCCCCCCCACTTAGCTGTACTTAGCTGAGTGCAAACAGGTGCCACTAAGCTCCAATCAGCTTAAAGAATGTGTGACACACCCCCTTTTGATGTTAGCTATCCATTCTGCCTACACCAACACAGGTCTAGCCCTACTATGGTTAATACCTACAGAACACAGTGGTCCTTTTTGCTATTCAGTAAACCTGGCTCATTTACATATACCTAATTGCATATACCCTGGATACAGCACCAAACCCTATTTCCTTAGCTACCACTATAATCTGCCATTGTATGGCTCTGAATGCTGGGAACTATAATGCAATTACTTTGTCTACCTTAAATTTCATATTTTACACATTTTTTTTTTGTTTTGCAAAATAGCATGTTTGCGCGCCACTGTGTGCCATTCAAAAGTGGCATATGTGTTAAAAAAAAACAGATTAATTTTGATATGTTGCATTACGTTTTAATCTCAATGGCCATAGATTTGGCCATTTCCATGGCTACTGTCACATATACAAGCTTTTCTTGGGGCTGTTACAGCCCCTGTTTTAATTTTATAGTCCGGTACTCAGTTACTAATTGTGTACATTTTTCCTGCAGTCATGGCACCTACACGGATGCCTTTCTGCTTTCTGGATTGTGAAATCACCGCATTTGCATGGTTTTCACCAGCAGATCAGGTGATTTATATTCTGAGGAGACCTCCATGTTCGCACGGTGTCCGGCACACTTGTGCACACCCCCAGCCCTGTTTCCTGGATCTCTCGGTGGCCATTTTCCATGTTTGGGCCATAACACTATTCCTACATGGAGAATCACTCCATGTAGGGTTTATTGAATGACTTCTATAGTTAACGAGGAATAACAATTTTTTATATCTTATCTTTCTCAGTTGGTAAGGGCTGTATGACTGAATTATACAAAAGGTGGAGGACATGTTTGTGGTATCGCACTGATGAGGCTCACAGAGTCAAGTGAAACTGGTTTACTGTCTGTCAGTTGTTTAGCTGTTAATAAATTATGCACTTTTATGTGCTGGCTTCATTGCTTTTTTATGTATTTGGCTTTTACCATTGTTGCTGTGCACTTCAGATTTTGTGAACCATTTGATCTTGAGTTTGGCTTGGATTTAATATGACTAGATCATACAACTACTTTTCATTGACTTGCAATATGTGCTCAGTATAGATCAACCTACCACTGAATTATGGGCAGGGATGTGAGGCATGATGCAGGACAGATGGTGGTTACAGGTAGGGGATGACCTGTAGAATCAATGTTCAGGACACATTATGCACAGCAAGTACACATTACGCACTGCAAGTTAACTCACAATCACATTTGTGAATTGCATTACTGAGAGTGGCATATGGGTGGACCTATGGGGCTGGATGCAGTCCATTTGTGATTTTATCCTGAAAACAATCTCCTTTAAGCACCTCTGTGTTGGATACTCATTGTATTATTGATAGAAAGACAGTATCCCTCCCTTTGCATTACTACCACTTTGAGAGAGGTAAAGTTGTGGGACGAGATGCATGCCATGTGGCCAATAATAGGTTTATAGGTTCTTAGGTTAAATTGTGAAACTTGGGACAGCCACTACCTTATGTTGGTATCATATGCATCTACTTACCCCCCATATATACATATACACACAGATATATACACACACATGCACACACACATGTATAGCTCTGTATAATTTCATGAAAAGTAGCTTTGACTGAAAGAAAAACAGTAAGCATGAATGACTAAAACTACATTTGATTTAAAAAACATTTAACTGAAAACATTCTAGACAGCATATATACCATAAAAAGTGTTTTTGCAGGGAGCCAAGCCCTCCCTGCACCTCCCAAATGGGGGGCACTGCCCTTCACCATTAATTATATATTCTAATTCCACAGTCACACACCTGGGCAGAAAAGACAAAAACAAACAAACAAAAATAAAAACACTACATACAGTGAATCAATGCTGGTGCACAAACACACAAATCTACAAATATGGGGGTATAGCATGATGGTGGGCATTGTCAATCTACACAAAATCTTCTAAACTACATCCGTTATAACTACCATGATCAAAAATGACACCAGAAATACCAGCTATAGATGTCAACAGTTTTTAGCAAAATGGCTTTTCAGTCAAATGTGTTTTCAATCATTTTTTAACCATTTGTGGTTCAGTCGCTACCTTCAATGAAATGATACAGAGTCATCTCTCTCTCTCTGTATGTGTATATATAGCTTCTATATCAGCATTTCAAAAACTGAATAGTTTGAATCACTAAATGTCAAACTTGACATGATCGAACTATCCAATTTTCGAATGCCGATAAAAAAAAAACAATGAAAAAAAAAAAACTAAAGGGTGTAGGCAGGGGGGCAAGCCCCCCTGCACCCACCACACCCCCCGCTACTTAAATATACCAACTCTGAGACCGCACTACATTGAGGTAAATGGAAATCTCCCCTTACGGAGATTTCCATTTACCCATTCGACATTCTTGACGCGACAATATCAGATTCGATATTGCCAGCGTTCAAGATGCTGATGGGAACCCTATATACACACACACAAACACACACACACACACACACACACACACACACACACACACACACACACACACACACACACACACACACACTGACAATTACTTTATGAATGTAATTGAAATACCCAAATGCCAAAAATGAAATCAGGTCAAAAACATTTTGAACATTCATAGATTCATTCAATCGATTAGGTCAAGCATCAATTTGCTGACCCAGTATTTCTGTCAGAGAAGTCTGGACTGAATTCTTAAAGTCTGCCAACTCATTACACTCCAAAAATTTGTTCCAAATTAACTCTTTCTTCCTCATCACACCTCCAACATTTTCAGTCTACCTGAGGAAAAATTATTTGGAGTCTGCTTGGCGTATAAAAATACCTATGCAAGCACTTACAAGCAAAAATCCTAAATATTCTAGAGGGGTTTTTTTTGTATATTTGTGAGTCATACATATATCCTCCCTTTGTTTCTTTGTGAATTGCTTATCCAGGCTCTCTTCCCAAACAATTTTAACTTCCTCTGATTAATTTTTATAGTTACCATGCAATATTTTATATGCTCTTACTATTTATACATTTTTTAACAGCAGCTTCTGTTGCTTCTGCTCTAGATTCTATTTAAAATTCTACCTATGCTGGTCTTTCATTTAGGATTCCCCAATTCCTTTATCTTTGTCTATACCCTGATATCAATCCTTGATAGGGAAGGCTATCTCTAGCCTGCAGTCCAAATTCATTCTTGGCTTCTGACCATTCTGTTACCCTTCCCTCTCTAATTATTTGCTCTCAATATCCTGGTTCCTTTGTCAGTTTTTTCCTGTAAATTCTACACCCTCTTGCCTATTCTCTCCCAACCCTAATTGCAGTCATTCCTATCGGCAGAATCTTTTCTCCATTCCTGTGTTGGGTTAGTTCTTAGAATACTTTCTGCTGCTTTATGAATATAATATTCTATATGGTTATTGTTATTCTCCTTAAGGATCTGCATCTAAATCGCAGTATCTCCTTGTTCCTTGACCTTCCCCCTTGTTTCATTATCATCCCTTTCAGTTTGTATTATAGCTTTCTGCTTGTGCTATGTAGAACTACCTTAACTGTGTAGCTCTGAAATACTCCTTCAAATCAGGTAATCCCAAACCACCTTGCTATTCTATAAGTATCAACTTATCCTATTTGACTCTTGCTCTTTTCCCCTGCTAGATAAAATCCTTCAATTCTTTATTAATTGCTATTCACAACTTCTCATCTGGTTGATAAAAATATGCCTGACCTGTGTATAAAACTAAAAGGACTAAAAACATTTCACTGCTTGTATCTTGATATTCATATCCATAAAACAGAGCTTCCAGTTTCTCAGTTTTTGTATTATCTTTTGTTTAGTCTCTTCCCATATGTCCTTAGCTGCCATGTCTTTTGCTTTTTTTTAACTCATACTCCTAAATACTTCATTTTATCATGTCTTCATAAATATGGGTATTGCTGAAGAAATTTGTACATGAGTACGTAGTTTACAGTTATTGCCTTTGTTTTATCTTTATTAATTTTGTATTACAAAAAGACTTGAAATTGTTTCAGAATGTTCCATTACACTGAAATGTCCTTTTCTGAATTTATTAGGTACAAAATAATATCATCTGCAAATAAAGCCAACTTTTCTTGATTATCATACCAATTATATCCTTGAATTTCTGAGTCACTTATTTTCTTTGCAAATAGGTCTAAATGTAATGCAAATAAAGACAAAAGAGGAAGCTCCTGCCTGGCTCCTCTGTATAAATAGAACTTATCAGAGAGGAACCCCCCCAACTGTAATGTTCATCTCTAATCCCTCATATGTCCTCCTAATTAACCTTATTATTGTATAGAAAAAATGGAAAATAAACCATACTAGAAAAATAATTAATAGACAAAATGGCTTAAATTTCATTCAGTCTGAAGAAGTCTAGTTCAGATATGAAAGTGCTTACTGGATGTATAGAATGTATAGAATAAAGCTTGAGTGTTTTATGAATACAGTGTTTTAAGCTGTTTTTCTAGTAACCTTATTATTGTGTCAGGGAATGCAAATGCTTCCATTGCCCAGGTCATAAAATCTCAGCTTATTCTGCTGAATGCTTTCTCTGCATCAAGATCCCCCAACAACAGTGGCATTATCTTGCATTCTGCTTCACTATTGGGTTGTTCTATTAATGTAGTCAAATGCTTGCCTTCCCCCACAAAACTACATTGAACCACATCACTCAGTTTTGGCATCATGTTTGCCATTCTTTTAGTCATTATAGACATAAACAGTTTATAATAATGGTTTAAAATTGAAATGAGGCTATACAAAGCTGGATCTGATGGAGCTTTACTTTCTTTAGGTATTACAGCCACCACCACTTTCTTCTAGGATGTTGGCACTTCTCTTCCTTTTAAAATACTGTTAAATAAAACCTTCTAGATCTTTATCACTTTCTTCCCTCCTAGCTCCCATACTTCCACAGGAGTACCCTCTATTCCTGGATAATTTTATACATTCCCATTTTTATCTCATCTCCTCCTATCTTAACTGTCAGTTGTTGAACCTCCTCTACCTCTAACCTTGGCATATTCAATGGGCCATACACATTTCCATTTGTACTTTTTCTTGATTTCCACATTTCTCTTCTTTATGCAGATTTTCATAAAATTTCTGAAATATTTTTAATACCTGTGCAAGATCTCCGGTTATTTTCCTTGCTATAGGCTTCATAAGCTTGGCAAGAACCCTTTTGACTTTCTGTTGCCTGAGCAGTTGTGCTCTAAGCTGTTTTGCTCTGGTATTATTATCTAAAAGAGTTGTTTATCAGCTGTCTTTCTAAACTAATGAATATTATCCTGAATTTTCTCATCAGCGCTCTGTAGTTGCACCTCTTCTTGTTCTGTGTGATTCCCTCCATTCTGGAATGCTTTAACCTTTGTCAGTCCCACTAAATAATTCTTGTTACTTCTTAACCACATCTCTTTTTTTCTTTTATTTCTACCCTATTTTAAAACTGCACTTGCATTTTATATCACTCCCTAGCTATACTTTCTGAAGAAAATTCTATCTTCCCTAATAACTCCTGAATAATTTCCACTACACATTCCTTGAATTCCTCTCTGTTTAACAGATAGGTGGGGAAGCACCAGTGTCTCATTTTTATTTCATTACCCTACATTGCTATTTTATTATTGGGGCATGATTCAAAATAGTTTTTGGTGCATATCAAAACTTTCAATTAAATGCACATATTCCTGTGAAATACAATTTTTGTCTAGTCTAGACCAGTTTTTATACCCTGTAGAATAATATATAAATTATCTCCAAGCTCCTACTACTGAATTCACATCTACCATACAAAATATTTTTATAAATTTCTTTAAAAATCTACCCTCTTTTGTTATATTTTCCCTTCTAGGCCCCCAGATATATTCTCACTGTTGCAAATCAAATTCCACTTCCCACCTGTAAGTAAAAGTTCTTGCTGAAAGCTGATTATTTCTCTCAGAATTTTCTTAAGCTCCATTGTAGCATTTTAAGTGGAATATAAATACATTCCAGTGTAATATTCCTCCCTTGCTAGTAGCCCCTTTCTACTACAAATTCTACTAATTAATATAAGTACTTCCTTTTCCTTTGTCCCAGCTATTTCATTGAATAACTATCCTGGAATCCTTTCTTAATCAAATTTGCATGCTCATTTCTTTCCAAATGTGTCTCCTGTGGGATAATTATTTACACTTTGCATTTCTGTTGTGCATACCTGTCAGACCATTTACATTTAATGATAATATGGAACATGTTGCCATTTGATAATAAGTTATTATTCCCACCTGTTATGTGAAACAGCTTTTTTAGTTACTAATTTCAGCTTTTATGTTACATGCATACACTAATGTTTGGCAGGCTGATCATTTATACATTTATTTCTTGTATCCATTTGAACCTATAAGACATCTTACAAGACTTTTTGTTTTAATGAAAACCCTCAAACAAAAGAACAAAAGAACAAGCACCCCCATAATCTATTAACTTAATGCAAACATACAAAACCATGCATATCTTCAAATAATGAAGTTTATCCTTCCTAGTAGAACAATTGCCCCAGATTGACAGCTACACTCACAGGCTTTAATTGATCTATAGTGAAGGATTGACCTATAGTGAAGGTTATCCATGCTAAGATGCATGGCACAGCCTGTGCTCCTACTTACATTAAGTCCTGTCTGTTTTTGTCTTATCTTTATTCATCTCCAAGATATAGAAAACAACTTGATTGCTTTCAGCAAACATTATCATTTAGTCATCGAAAGAAAAAAGTATTCTGTTTTTATTTCTCTTTTATTGGCTTATCTCTGTAGAAATGTGAGAATCAGATAAACAGTTCCCTTCAGCTATAATCTTCTCATGTTGCACTGTGGATATTTATTTCCTAAAGTAAAACTTTTCATTACATTAAATGTTCTTTCATTTACTTGCTTCCGCTCAACACTTGTTAGATCAAGCCATGGTCCTTAAGCCAGTCATTCCCCTATGCAAAAGTAAGAAAAAGCATCAGTTTTACTTATATCATGCTCTGTAGAGTTTTACAACCCATCTGTCACCTAAACAACCTAAATTAGAGCCTATTATCTTAAACATCCATTTTTTTCCAGGCTTTCTTCTCTTTTTACATTGAAGTGCCTACTTTTCTTGAAACTGAACAAGAAAAAAAAGAATAAGGAAAAAAGGGCATCTGTTTAGATTAGTTTCCGTATAACACACACAAATAACTGAAACTGCTTTACTATATAACATGCAGTATATGTCATGTTTTATAAAAATACTATTAAGAACAAAAAATTGATTTACTTACCTATCTTTCCTTCATCTTCTCCTGTCATTAATGTTCTTGTAATTTAAACATTAATGACATGAAGTAGGTCATATGTTTTGAAGTCACCTACAAGTTTAACAACATCAAAAAAGTCCAATATTTCCAGTTTTTCTTGTTTAGCCATATTTTACCAGTGGGATTGATTCTTTTTAATCCCACATTTATTCATTCATTTGCGAGTTGATGGTTTTCTTCTTGTTAATTCCCATCTCTCTGATTCTTCTTGTCAACTCCTGTGCTTTTATCTGTCTCTCAAGCATTTTCTTCTGGAACACTGGAAAAAGTTTCATTGGCATAGTCTTTGTAAGATCTTTATTATAAGAAGAATAAGAAGCAGAATCCCCTTCTGTTTGATAATTCACTTTTTGTTGGACAAACTTTTGTATTGCCTCCTTTGCATGTTCTGCATCAAAAATGAGTCTGACCCTCCAGGAAAAACATTCTGAAGATAGCTAGATATAGCAACTTGAATCTCACATCTACCTCTTGACGTTCATTCCCTGATTACTGCTGGTGTGCAGTGAGTAATCATTTTCAACAGCACTCTACTGTCTCCAACTTTTAAAATATTGTCCTTCTGCCACAATTTTGTCAGAATCAACTCCTTCTGATGGTAGGATTGCATCTTTACTGTTAGATGTCTTGGCTGCTTTCTCATGGCCAGGTTTGGAGCACACACACAATGTGACCTTTTAATTAACAACTCCTGCTGTAGAATACATATCCAGTTTCCTCTTTGTGCTTTCACAAAATTAATACAGTCTGTTCCTTCTAGTTTCTCTGGTACAGCAGAAAATCTCAGTTTTTCCTATGTTTTCTGTCCTCTAATTCTGCCAATTTGTGAAACATCTCTTCTTGTACAGTGTCATACACAGGCAACCTTTTCTTTATTTTTGACCTATGATTTTTGTAGTTTTATCATCTCATCTGAATATCATTTTAAAGCGTCTTCCATTTTTATCCAGCCTTTTGTTATTTAAACCATTGGCCTCTGGCTGACTAAATTTGCAGATGATTGCAAGTTAGGAGCTGTTATTGAATCCCCCAGCAACACAAATGCTCTCCAAGAAGGGCTGACACAGACAAACAACTGGTCTTATAGCCATGGACTAAAACTAAATGCCAAGAAATGCATAATAGTATCCTTCAGGAAGTCATCCACCCCTGGTAACTATCATTTGACAAAACACCCCTAAGAGATGACACAGTAGTCAGGGACTTGGGGACACATGTCGACAGTAAGCTAGCCTTTGACCATCATGTGTCTATAGTAGTGAGGAAATCATTCTATGTTGTGCAACTTATAAACAAATGTATGGCATCTAGGTCCAAGAAAGTCATTGTTCCACTGTATTCTGCATTAATGAGACCTATCATTGAGTAGAATGCCCCTTTGTATGTACCTACCCAGGCATATCCCACAGCTGGAACATCCGCAGAGGTTCCTAACTAAAAGAATACAGGGCATAAGTAACATGTCCTATGCAGACCACCTCAAGACCCTCTCCCTGTATTCTGACTCTTATAGGCTGTTGAGGGAAGATCTATGCCTAGCATACAAGGCATTGTCAGACCCACTTTAATGGACTTCTGCATATCTGCAAAACAAATAGCACCAGAATTACCCATTCTAAAGAATTAAACCTTGCCTGTGATATAAATAGGACCTGTTGGTGAGACAGGTATGTATCCCAGAGACTACCCCTTCTCTGGAACAGGCTCCCCATCCATGTGAAGCAAAGTTCCTTCCTAACCCAATTCAGTTGGACAATTGGATGGGGAATGTGAAAGTCATCCCTAGTCTGGCACCCAAGTCTCTAATAGACACAGGCAAATGGTTTATCTTCCAGGCCACTGCTTGTAAATGTTTCATCTCCCAAGCCCCTGCTTACACTTATCAAGGGTACCAGAGCTTGTCAGAGATTTGGGATACATGGGTAGGCTTAAAATGGCCCTTGTGGTCATTAGCCTAATAAACATCCATGAACCTATGAGTTGGTATACTCCTTTCAGTGTTTCTTTAATTCTAATCAGCTCTGAGCACATTTGACTTATTTTTCCTCTAGAATACCGGAGTCATGTCTTGCACCAAACCTGGAACTTGAACTGCTTTTTTGCTGAACAGCTGCAGGATTCTTACCAGCCAGTTCTTCACCTTTTGTGGTTGATTTTCTTTTAGGTTCTCTAGATTTCTTCTTTGCTGGGTTCCAGGCAGTGCACTTACTAGCCAGTGACTGAAATTTACCCAAAAGGACATATTCACTGGCTCTGTTTTCTGAGTTTTTTTTCACACTGAGAAAGCCGAATTTAAGCTGCTACTCAGTGTGCAGCCATCTTAGAAGAGCTGGTTGAGAATCAAGAAGGTATTTGGTTTGATATTTATCCCATCAATGGTATTAAGATAATTCCCATGATCTTTGGTGAACATTGATGGGGCTCTCTAACTAGTAAGGAAGTGATAGCTGGATTTGCTTAGGATGATCTGAATCTCTAGGAGCTGCAAGTTAGGGTCATGGGTAATTTGACATGAGGTGATGGTGTTTATAACAAACACAAATACTCCTCTGCAGTCACCCAAGGACCTGAAGATGTGATAGGAACTAAGCACTGGTAAAGAGGAAGTGTTGTCCTTGCATTGAAACCATATTCAGTAACTACACAGATATGAATGTGTTTGAGATGCAGGAGGGTCTCAAGTTCTGACATCTTTCTGTTCATGCTCCTAGCATTGTGTAGTGCCACAAGGATGTTGTCCAAATTTGGGTTTGAGTTTGTGATGTAGGAATAACCAGTTGGGAAACTATTCTTAAAAAAGGTACTATGGGGCAGCAAAGGCTTTAGCCAGACCTGCTATGAGATGTCTAAGCCATTCCTGGTGAAAAAGGAAGTCTTATCTACCAGCTCTTCCCAAGCCTACACACTGGATCCACAAAGAATGACACCGTCTACTTAGCCAATTGTTAGAGCCAAATATCTTGGCTTGGTGTCCAGGCATCATTCTTACTAAAGGCAAGATACTACTCAAGACCCTGCCTCTGACACATAATAGTAAGCTCCACTATGTCTCTGCATGTCCTTCTTGGTGGAGTGCCTCAGGCCACTCACTCCCACATTGCCCACCACTAGGGCATTGTCATATTTCTCTGGTTTAAGGGACCTTAGAGCTCTAGAGACAAAATGGCTCCTGGCAACAGATATGCAGTTTGCAGTCACCCTGTTCTTGTGTAGTCTGGGTGCAGAGTCTGGGTGCCTAGCAACAGAGTCATCTGTGACTAAATCATTTCTCTGTGTGGAAGCAGACTTAGTTGGCCTTACTGTCTTAGACTTGCATTCCTAGTGACTCTTGGGTGATCTGTGGGAGATTTGCAGTATTTGTGAGTAGATATTGCCTTTTGTGTTGAAGGCTTTGATCTTTTAGAGTATGCACTAGCAGACCTTGGCAATTTCTTCTCTTTTCATCCTCAAGCAAAAGTTATGGGATTAGTGGTGTGTTGTGACTGATGTGGTGTTGTGGAGGTGTGATGCCTAACAAAAGTGGCCTGATGTGAAAAGCTTGCCTCCATATTTCGTAAATATTTACATCTCTTACATCTCTCGCAGGTTGTGCTATCATGTGGTATAAGTTGTAAGCATAACGCAGTTGTCACCCTGCCTTAGAACACCTCATGGAATTAGGCTAGCCACAGATAATATGAGAGCAGACTGTTGAGCCATCTTGCCTGACATTGGAGAACTAGGGCTGTCTGTAGTACTGAGGGCTTGGAGGTAGTTTACTGTAGAAGACCCTGAAGATTTATCAGTGATGTATTTAGCGTGATACCCTGAAGTTAGGTTAGATGGTGGCAGTGCTTAGTGAAAAGACAGAATTAGGTCTGCCAAGAATGATAAGTAATGGTGATTTTCCTGTTAGTTACTACCTGTCTACTACTAGTGCTGGTCTCAGCTAAGAATCACTGTCCCTTTGCCACTTCTGTCATGAGAAGCAAAACAATAGCACAAATCGTAAGTTGGTTCCTGAGATGCAGGTGACAGGCTGTTTGGTGATCAGCAGTCTCATCCCAAATGTTGCATGGTTCAGCAGGCTTCTTCTGGTAGATGCCCTGGATAACATGCACAGCACCTCAATGCAACAGAGCTAACTAAGCTGCACAATGGTCCAAAACCAGACTAATCATGAAAGCCTCATACATACTGCCCAGTCACAGACAATCAGCAATCAATGACCCCCATGCTCCTTTTCTAATCAGTAGCATATTAGTAGCACTAATCCCAAGTTAGCATTGAAGAAACCATTTTCAGACTTTCCAGTGATGAGTAGGCTCGAATGGCTACAGTTACATATTTCAAGGACTGCTGTCAAACATATCATATCATGCCTCCACATTCCTTCCCCAAAAAGACAGCCACCTTCTGTGTACCACTCTGATGTCAGGGTGGGGCAAAGCTGAAGGAAAAAATAAGAACATAGTGACATACTTAAACCTGCTCTTGTCAGATGTATATAACAGCATACTTTCTTACCTCTACCTCCAAAAATAACCACATGTGTGTTTGTCTGATGTTTGCTTGCGAGGAATATGAAAAAACAATAACTGGACTGTTCACAGGCTTCACACAAGCTATGTAGGGTAAAGACCACTACTAAACCTGTGACAATGTCCACTTATGTTATGTGGGGTATTGGGTCTGCCAGGCCCCAAGAAGGTCTGAGATTTTAGATGTTCTGTGATGCATTTTATGCCTTAGTTTTGAAAGATACTGACTTGATAAATGTTTAATATTTTTCCTGCTACCCAGAAGAGTTATGTATGTGCCTGGCAGTACTGTTCATGCTCACAGATAAATGTTTGTGATATTACTTTTCACATATTTGCAAACACAATGATGCTACACCTGAAAAGCCATGTCTGTCATAAGGTATAGTGATTTTTCACACACGTACATACATACTTACTGACACTGGCCCTGACAAGCTACATCTATCACAAGATGCATTGATCTTTCACGAGGATACACACATACTTACACTTTTCCTGACAAGCACACACACACACACACACACACACACACACACACACACACACACACACACACACACACACACACACACACACACACACACACAAGGATAGACTGGATGAATGCTAATTGACCTAAGTCACATTTTTGGAGTGTTAGAGGAAACAGGAGCACATGAATAAATCCACACAGATACAGAGAGTACATGTAGACTCCACAGAGAAGAAGCCATGGTGAAGAGATCAGGAAGAATAATGAAATTGTGACATGGCAACACTACTCACTGCACCAGTGTGCCAATGATCTGTTACTTTCTGATACTTCCTGCTCCAGCCAGAGCACCAATGGAGAACGGGCTCAAAACCTGGGACAATTTTTAAGTACTACTTTAATTCACTTAAAAAAATTACTGGCACAACTGGTTTTACCTCAACAAGCATTTTTCTGAAAACAATAAGATGTATGAAACTCAAATGTTTGGCATTATTGACTGATATAAATCCTTAGAGATTCACCAGAAAAATCAAACATTTTATGAAGGAAAAGTCAAAAAAATATGAAGCAATATCACAGATGTCCTGCAAAATAAGTGATGAGACTGTTGAGAGGAACAGGGACATTGTGTGAAGTGAGGGACCATTAGCAGGTACACCATTTGCCCTGCTGATGTGTCTGCTGGTTATATCTGGTTGTCCAAACCCTAACTCATGCTTTCACTCACTGCTGCAGCTGCTGCTATCATCCACAGTGACGACTCACTTCAGTTCTGAATCTTCACAAGCATTTTACCCCTTAGCATGCGGCGGCAATAGTGCATATTTGATCATTTAAAAATAAAGTAAAATAAAATAAAATACATATGTACATACATAAACTACAGAAAGGTGCCCATTGCTGAGCAGTGCCCTAGGTAGTTGCCTTATTCAGCTATAGGTGAGGCAGCCTGAAACTCAAATGAAGGTCTGCTTCTTTTGATTGTTTTAATTAATTAGTTTTGGATGGAGCTGACCTTAGTGTTGTTGCATTAGGCTGTTAATGTCTCAGGGGATTGCATGCTCTTTGTATGCCTGTTAGGCACTATGCCTCTGGGACTTAGTATGTAAATGGTTTCAGTAGGCCCCTACACTAATCAGATTTAAGAGGTCTATTAAGAGCCCTTCATTTCACTTGGCATTTTAATCATAGTTCTCTGCTTCAACAAATTTTACATCTCTCATATAAATTTTATGTTTTGTTATCTTTCAGTTTCTTAATTTGTTTTACTGCTTAGTTATTAAACAGCACAATACATCTGAACCACCCTTCTCTCCTTCTTCTTCCATACTACTCTTCTCCAGTACCTGAATCCTCCATTCCATCCATCCATCCTACCTCTTCGGTCATTTCTTCCTCTTTTTAAATTTCCTCAGTTTTATCACCTGTTCCAGCTAGCTGGCACACTGATAACCTGGATACGCATCATCCATGTAATAGGGATATTTGTCTTTAGATCCCCATCAGGTATATCAGCTCCATCATTACTTTTCTACTTCAGTCGTTAGACCATCTTTATACCACATCAAACAAAACTCCCAGTCCAGGGGATCTGGCTTGCCATGTATTTTGTAACATTTTTTCCCCACATTTTCACTATATCTATTGAATCTGAATTTCTCCACACTCCCTCAACATATTTATGCTTTCTGTCCCTTCTGCTCCAAAATGTCAACAGCTTCACACCTCCCCATAGTTTACCTTTCTCAATGTGACTGGTGCTATGTACCAGTGCAACATCTTCATTTGCATATCAAAAATAGGTGCCACCTACCTCTGCCTCCAACAACTTCCTGTACCACCCCTCGAAAATCATCATCCCTGTGCACACCACTCTCTTTCCCCATTTCTTCCTAATGTTTTCCATGTCCTTGTCGCTAGTTCTAACAATCTGTATAGCCACATTATAAGGCCTTTCTCTTTGCCTACCCAGTGATTCACCTGAATGCATTCCCTCTTTCTTCTCACACCCCAAGATTCTCACATTTCCTAGATGGTAGACCTGACCCACTAATACTCCAATCATGTCTTCTCCATTCCGTACTCCTCCTGGATTTTTGCAAAAGTCTTAAAACCCCCTATCCCCTCTCCTTAATATCTTCCATTCTTACCATTCCCTTTATCTCCTGTCTGTCACACCACCCTCCATTCATGATTATTACACTGCCCCACCACCCTCCATTCATGATTATTACACTGCCCCACCACCCTCCATTCATGATTATTACACTGCCCCACCACCCTCCATTCATGATTATTACACTGCCCCACCACCCTCCATTCATGATTATTACACTGCCCCACTAAATCCTAAAGTCCCCAACTTTCCCACATGAACAAAGTCACCTCCTTCCAAGAATCTCTCATCACCAACTTATCTGCATCTTGATGTGTATGGTATTGTGTAACATATTCATATGGCTTTATGAACTAATTTATTTAAGCATTATTAAGCAGCTAATGCAATGTACAAAATTTAAAATCTGTGCACTACCCCAAGCAACACTGAAAATAAATACATACAGTATTATGCCTTATGAATGCTACTAAACCTAAAACCAGTTCCTCTTGTGGAATTTATAAAGACTCTCCTTAAAATATGTTATTTCATGGAGGTCATGGAGTTCCTAAAGGAGACAAATATGAAAACTACAGTTTTCCAAACTATTCCAAGAATCCCTCAAAGACTGTGAACCTGGGAAACAAATTTCATTTCAGTCCCCCCAGATGTAATAAGGGATGGAGGTGGCAAAAGAAGATGTGACAGATGATGTGGGCATTACCCACCACTGTCATGATTGTAACTGGGCTGAGCCTGGGCTGATTTGTTTTTACTGTTTGTTTATTTATTGCTATTTGTTTGCCAGGAAAGTCTGACTTGGTTATCAGTACCCATTTTCATAAGAGGCCCAGAGAGAAAAGGTCCAGATACTGCAAATTCAATAAGCAAGAATAAAGAAATTTCACTAATCTTAAAATACAAGTCAAGAGAAATTAGACAAATCAATTATTACTAAACAGAAATGCAAAACAAAATAACAAAAAACAATCATTTTCTTGTGAAGTAGGAGCTGAAACAATATTTAACAAAAAAAGTTTAAATATAAAACATCTGAATTTAAATGATTAGGCGTACAACATAATTCTTAAGTATATGGACAAGACATGTAAGTAGAGTCAGAGAATGAGTAAACAATGAATTATAGTGGTGGGTAAGAGTTCACCCAGGAGGTCAACAGGAGTAGAGAAGAATTCTTTTAGTGTGAGTTTGAAAGAATGATGGTTTGAGTTAGATCTCATGGACAGACATATGGAATTCCAACTTTTATCTACAGAGTATGAGATGAAGCTGTGTCCAGGGGATTTATTTAGTTTGTGAATGGTGAGGAGTTGTTTGCCATCCAACTGGAGAAAGCTGTTAGGGTGTTAGCTGTGGAGAATAGTACTGAGGGCAGGGCAAGCTGATGGGTTATACATAATAATACGTGTAGCAAGTAGTTTTAAGTAAGTTAGGTGATGGGGAAGCCCAAGCCCATTTAGTGTCCTGAGTGCAATGCAGTGGTTGGTATAATGGGTTGCATTAGTTGCAATTTTTGAACTTTATTATAACATACTTCAAGTTTAATTTTTAGAAAAAACTGTATGTTGGTGAGGATTGGAGCTCTTTCTAGGAGTGAGGGGAGGAGGTATGTGGTAGCAAGTTTGACTTTAGTGGAATTGTTTAGAAAGTGGTTATGTCCATAGAGCTTTCCTACTTTTTTGATGATTTTTGGTATTATTTTGAACGTAAAGGTCACATTTGAGATTGTCATCTACTGTCATTCCAAACAATTTTGTGTGAGAGGCTACTTCTATTCCAATATTATTTAGTGAACTTATTTTAAATTTGGTTTTCTCTTGTGTATGAGGTTTGGGGGTGAACAGCTTATGTTTCTTAGGGCTGAGTAGAAGTTTGCATTAGCTAAATCTCTCAGAAAGTAAAGGTTCCTTGTGTAGTTAGTGAAAGATGTAACAGGTTATTGGAGGAGCATACGCATGAAGAGTCATTTGCATATAGAATGAAAGAAGCTTGACAGGAAGTTGTGTGAAGATTGCTGGTGAGTATGTTAGAGTAGAGGACTATGAATAGAGCCTTGTGGAATACCCATTTATTAGGTAGATATACAGAGACAGAGCATTACTATTTTACAGACTGATGCATATAAGATAAATAGCTGTGGAACCAGATGAGTGTGGTAAGTGCCAAATCAAGGTTGGACAGTCATTGCATGAGTTTAGAATGATAGACTATATTGAAAGCATCAGAGGAATAGTGAGGAGACAAATTTGCCTGATTACCTAGCTTTATTAGACAAATTTGCCTGATTACCTAGCTTTATTAATGATAGATCCATGGTGGTGGTGCTGCGGTAGCGTTGTCGCCTCACAGCAAGACGTTGTCCCGTTCGATTCTCAGCTAGAGCATCTTCTGTGGAGACATGCATAAATGGGCGTACCTTCGTTGAAGGTTGTGCGTTAGGGCCGGCAACTGAGCACGTAAAAATCAACTGCCAATCATTAGCGGACCGGAGTTCCGCTGTGGCGACCCCTAACTGGGAAAAGCCGGAAAACACAACAACAACAACAACAACCTAGCTTTATTAATGATGCCCATGAAGGACAGTAAGGTGTGCTGTGGGTAGGCCGGAAGCCATGTTGAGAAGAGTTTAAGAGTTGATTTTGAAGGAGACACTAGAGAAGTTTTTTCTGGATGCATTTTTCTAGGAGTTTTGAGAGAGGTATGCTATTGAATTGGGCCTAAAATTAGAGATATCAGTTAAATTAATGTCTTTATGGAGGGGATGATATATGACCTCTTTTATAAGGAGGGAACATAAGCCTCATGTGTAGAAGATCTGTTGATTAGGGTACTTAATGGGTAGATTATGGTCTCAGTGGCTAGTCTAAGGTATTCTGGTGGCAGAGTGTCAGCAGAGGTGGCTCAGTGTTTGAGCTTAAGTAGCATTTTTTTAATGGTAGTGGGAACAGGTGTTAGGGTAAAGGAGGGAGGATTTGAAGTGATAGACAGCATGGATAGAAGCTGACAGGGACTTGTGGGGATTGTAAGTTGGGGTAGACAGGTGATTTGTAATTATGAGAGGTAGGGTAGTAAGATGAAAACTGGAAGATGTTAGAGGTGATGGACTTGAGGGTGGAGGAGAAGAGTTTTTGACAATACTTTAAATAAAGTAAATATTGAATATTATTGCAATTTATAGGGGGCTGTATAGTTTCTATTTTTGATGTAAGATTCAATAGGGAATTAACTGAAGACCAAAAGTTTTTAGGATTATGTTTATGGTGGGCCTGTATGAGTGAGAACATTTGTTTCTTATCATTATTTACTTGCTTTTTTAACCTGGTTACTAAGTTGCCTGAAGAACTGAAGGTGCTTTGTTATTTTCTGTTTTTACAATTGTTTCTATGCGTTGTCTCTATTAATTATTAGGTTCTTGCTTTGTTTAAAAAGTAAAGGAGAAGGACAGCATTTGACTCTTTTCTTACATAGAGTAAAATGGGTATTTTAGGTGTTTAGAAGTATTGAATTGAAAGTATTAACAGCGTCATCTACTGGGAGTGTTTTTAAATGTGGATGGTTTAAGGTTTTCAATCTATCAGTACAAGACTGTTGGTTGAATTTTGAGAGGTTGTGTGGAATTTTAAATTCATGCATTTTGACCAGATGGGTGATGAGTCTATGTGTGTAAGCTGGAAAGTGGTTACTTGGAGAGTCAGAAAAATTCCTCATGGAGCTAAATTTACTTGCGCTGGAAACCACTCTCTGGTCCAGATATTCTTGTCACTGTTTTTATTATATCTAGTTGGGATTTTTATAAATTGCATAATCCAAAGAGGTTTGTGCTTCAGGATTGGTAGTCTGAGGTCACAATCTGCAGGCTGATGTTAATGTCACCAAGTATGATAGTTTTATTAGATAATGTCATAGATATTCAAGAGAACATGTCTTTCAGCATGAGTATATTGTTGACAGGGGGAATATAGAGTGCAACAATGCATAGGCTTTTAGTATTAGTCAAGCTTAGGAAAGTGAGATGTATTTTTGGCACTATGGAATTTTGGGTTATATTTAGACTATGGGGTGAGCATGTATGAATTTGTAAATAGTACGGCTATTCCACCTTCTTTCTTTTGAAGTCTATCAGCTCTAAATTAAATTATAGCCAAAGGCAAGAAGTTCTGTAACTTTTATGCTAGGCTTGCGCCAGGTTCCAGTAGTAGTTAGGATGTCTGGAGTATAGTGTGATATCCAAGCATGTAGTTTTGAGATTATGTTACAGATCTACTTTGGTTTACTGTGATATGGTTCAGTTTTTTAGGTGGACCTGAAGATAGAGAGGGTGAAGAGTAGGGTGAAGTGGGTTTAGATGTTACTACATGAGAAGTATCATAGGTGAGGTTATAAGGCTGAAAATGGAGATTTTGTATGGTAGAGGTGGAGGAAGAGGTTGAGGTGGGTTAGAAGGTGGCTGTGATATCTTCTCTAATATAGTAGATTGTGTGGAGAACACAGTAAACTCTAGATTATGAGTTGGGTTAAGAGGGCCTGTGTTTTGGTGGATGTCACCAGAATGAGAGATTTTTAGAGGCATAGAATTTGGACGCAATATCTGTTTTAGTTTTTATTGGTGAGTGTTTTATTTTGCATGCAGAGAGATGGTGTTGTACTATTTTGTGTCTAACGTAGAGGAAAGGAGTTAGGTTGCGTAAATAGGGAGAAATTTCAGGGTAGGTACTGGTGAAAATATACCAGGACCTGGGGGTTGTACTAGTGGAGATGTTTGGTGTTACTGACATACATACATATATATATATATATATATATATATATATATATATATATATATATACACATATTACTTGCAGGCATATTAAAAAGGAACACATGTGCATAATGGCCTTTAAAGCCAGAAATTAAAATTAACTGATTATTAGGGAATGTTGCTTCCAGCCACAGCACAGCTAGTGATTCCTCCCCGCAAAAAACATAAAATAAATATTTAATTTTATTTTATACAAATGCACTGCAGCTCTTTGTGCTAGACTTTAAACTAGCAAATGAAGAGGGCAGGTTAATGTAATCTGTGGCACAGCTACCTCTTCACCAGAAAGGTGAGAATAAATATTCCAGGTTATTCACACTAAACCATACTAGCCCTTAATGTGAGACATTAAATGGCTCAAATGAAGAGGGTAAGTTACCTCCATCTGCAGCACAGCTAGCCCCCTACCCATCTGGTTGCCCACCAGCATATTAAAAACAAAAGTACATATTTAAATTTATTTCACAGAAATGCATACTAGTCATTAATACAATACTTTCAACTGAGCAAAATAAGATGAAAAATTTATTTCATCCACAACACAGCCCGTTTCCCCCCCAAAAAGAGAGAATAAACATTTCAATTTATTTCACACAAATGCATACTACCCTCTAATGGCAGGTTCTAAACTGTGAAAATGAAAATGGCATTTTTTTCATCCACAGAACAGCTAGTCCCCCATTTGTTTACCTCTCAGCATATTAAAAAGTGAGATAGCTAGCTGGCTAGATAGTGTGAGAAAGTATTCCAGTTTATTCTACATAAATGCGCACTAGCACTTAATACCAGACTTTAAATTTAGCAAATTAACAGGGGGAGTGGTCTTCATCCACAGCACAAGTAGCCCCCCAAAAAGAGAGAGAGAGAGTAAATATTCCAATTTAATCCATGCAAATGCATACTAGCCCTTAATGCCAGACTTTAAACTGAACAAAGAGGACAAGTTATTTTCATCCACAACACAGATAGTGCCCCATCAAAAAATAAAAACAAGAGAATAAATATTCTAATTTATTTCACATAAATACACAGAAGTTCTTAATGCCAGAAATTAT